>NW_007248104.1:127106-145565 GCF_000164805.1 Carlito syrichta
CGGGTTCGAGACCCACCCGGGCAACTTGGCGAGACCTTGTCTCTACAATAAATAAAAAATTAGCTGGGCATGGTAGCATGCTCCTGTAGTTCCGGCTACTTGGAAGGCTGAGGCAGAAAGATCTCTGGAGCCCAGCAGATCAAGGCTGTGGTGGCTAGGAGCGTGCCACTGCACTCCAGTCTGGGAGTGAGACTCCAACTCAAAAATAAAAAAACAGTAAAAAGAAAAAGGAAGGATTTTAAAAAATCAATATTTATTTACTTCTGGTTTTTATTTTAAACCCCAAATGGAACATATCAACATATTTTATTAACTTATAGATTTTGAAATAAAAATCTCTTCTTATTTGAATAGAATCCCTTCTTATTTGAATAGTTATCCCAAGATTTTCATCGAGGTCGTCTTTATATAGAAAACAAAACACAAACAGAAAAACAAAAATGAAAGCCTGCCAACTCTGTCTTTCAAACTTTGAATGTATTGTTTTCAATTCTGCATCCACTTGTATGTTGAGAAGCTCGAGTTAAATCTTATTCTTTCTCTTTACATAATGTTAGAGTTTGCATAGGTTGAGATGAATATTTTGTCATATATTTTGAGTCAGGGTCTCACTTGGTCACCCAGGCTGGCGTGCAGTGACATGATCATGGCTCACTGCAGCCTCAACCTCCTGGGTTCAGGCCATCTCTCTGCCTCAGCCTCCTGAGTAGCTGGGACTTCAGAAGTGCACTACCACACCTGGCTTATTTATTTATTTATTTAAAAATTTTATTTCTTGTAGAGACGAATTTCTGCTATGTTGCCCAGGCTGGTCTCGAACTCCTGGTCTCAAGAGATCCTCCCACCTCATCCTCCCCATGAGCCACCACACTTGGCCTATTAGTGAGCTATTCTATATCTCTTTTCTTTTGACTTTAAGTCTCTAAATTCTGTCGTATATCTTACGCTTACAGCACATGGCAATTTGGACTGGACCCATTTCAAGTACTTGAAAACCATGCATGGCTCGTGGCTAACGTATTGTTTTCAGAGCCTGCCCTGTCCAGGTGCACACTTGTTAGATGACCACGGGGATTTTGCTTGGATGAATCCCATGACACATTCTATCCTAAGACAGTAGATGCAATTTCTGGAAACCCTTGTTATCAGAAAGCATTCCTACAAAGTTGAAATTGCTTCCCTCGAAGCCCCAGTTGGTGGTCTTCAGCCATCCTGGGCTAAATAAGTGAAAGGAGATACCTATAGAAACTTAGAGTAAACTTAGTTCACATTTTGCCTCAGCCTAACCATTTGTGCTTTGACTGACATGCTTTGAATCTAGCACAGGTTAGTCATAGAAGAATTTCCAACAGGCAGGTTTTAGAAAACGTTTGGACATTCTACTGCAGGCCAAGCAGCAGCCCCACCCCCTCAGCCAATCTCCATCAGATGCAAGACTGGGACCAGCCCAACCTTTCAATTCATGATTTAGCATAATAATCTCTAGCAAACTTTCAGGTTCCTTGTCTAGGTGGAAGGCCAAAGATCACCCTTTGATTGACCAAACCCATAGAAATGATAATAAGACCACCTTTGGTCAAGGAGTTTGCAGATTGCAAATGTCTAACAAGTCTCTTGCAGGAAAACCCCCTCCCCTTCTCTCTTCCCATCTAACCCATCACCTGAGGGCTCGAGATGCTAGTGTCTGGCAACCTTAAGATCTAAGACTTCATGACCACAATCAACATCAAAGACCTGGCAAACCCTGGACACTCCTTTGGGCCAAAATCCCCCTACTCAAAAGTCCGTAAATATACCCATTTCATAGCTCTTGGGGCCACACTTGCCTCTGAGTGTCAGCCCCCTTTTCAATCTGTGAAAGGTGAATAATAAACTTAATTTCTTTCTACTTTCTTTCTTGGTTGCAGTCTTTCTTACTTGGTTGCAATCTTGCATTATTCCCGTGGCCCTGGCACCGGCTCCGGCCCCAGCCCACCTTACCTCACTGACCCTTTCAGTAAGTCTGGGTCCTTTCCTCCCTGAAAGCCTTTCAGGGGCTTTGAGATGGTGACTTGCAACATTTAGCAAGACCCCATGGCCCAGGCTCCCTGACTGGGGGAAGCTTATACCAAGACAGACATGCATGGTGGCATCTTTCTCCTCTAAGGCCCAAAGGAACATCCTTGCTTAAGTTTTTCAGGAAGGTGTCCAGCCCAGAGTCTAAGACACACCTGATGCAGGTGGCCTGTCTGCAGCTCCAGGGCAGCCACCTCCATGAGGCTTGTTCCTTCTTCTTGTGCAGATCTCGGGTAAAGCTCCCTTGAGCTGGGAAGTTGCTCAGAGGGAAAGTTACTGACTTAGTTTTTTTATTTACATCCTGGCTCAGACAATGCTTCAGCCTCTCAAGTAGTTGGGACTACAAGCGGGCACCACCATGCCCAGCTATTTTATTTATTTATTTATTTATTTATTTGCAGAGACAGCATCTCTTTCTGTTGCCTAGGTCAGTTTCCAATGCCTAGCTTCAAGCGATCCTTCCATCTCAGCCTCCCAAAGTGCTGTGAATTACAGGTGTGAGCCACCATGCCCAGCCGGAATTTATTTTTTTGCAACTGATTATGGAAAATAATATCGGATTTTCATTAATAGCGATGCAAAGTTTTATTGAAGAAGTTTTTTATTTAAGTAAGAAAAGCAAATTTATGTAAATAAAAAACTTTAGTTTCACAGACAACAAAGAAGGGGGTGGGTTTATCCAACAACGGCAACAGTAGCAAGAATAGCAGACAAGAACCACTCACTACCCATGCACTTTTCTTTCAAATTTTTCCCAAGCCCCTGGAATAGGTATTCTCTTATTCTTTATAAAGATGACAAAATTGCAGCCAAGAGGAGTGCAGTAGCTTGCTCAAGGTCACACCTAGGCAGGGGGGCGGGGCAGGGGCCTGGATACTAACCTACTTGACTCCTAAGCCCACATTTTCTTCCCATGGAAACCAAATAAACCACAGTAGAAATTCAGTTCTGCATATCAGGCTTCCCTCCCTCCCTCCTTTCTTTTCTTCCTCTCATCTTTTGTTCCTCATTCCTCCCCTCCCCTCCTCCCCTCCCTTCCCTCCCTCCCTCTTCCTCTACCTTTGTTTTTTTCTCAAACACTTATTCATGCAGGGGAGTGAAGATCCACAACGGTCACAACTTCCGACCATGAGAAATACTCAGTCTAGCAGGGAGGGGACCTAGAGTCTCAGGAAAGTAGCCGCAAACAATCCTCGAGTCTCACCCCTTGTTTCATATTCTGTTTACAGCACTAACTTGGGGAGGCAGCAGAGACTGTGACAGAAAGCCAGGACTCGGGATCAGCGTCATGGATTCTCATCTGTAAGAGGGACACAACGAAAAGGGAAGAAAGAAAAATAGAAAGAAACCTGCGTCAATGTGCTTGTGGAAGTACTTTGGAAATGAGAAACGCTATCGATGATAGATGATGGTTGCTCTTGGACTCCATGACACGCGACTGCTGACATTAGACCATTTTCAACCCACAGAAGTAGCCATTTCAATGCCGTCCAATCTCAGCTCTTGCTGAGGGTTTTATCAGGAAACCATCCATCTGGCGTGGCGTGATAACGGAGTTTTCCGACCAAACACTAGGACATGTTATCAAACACATGGATTGATCTTTGAACACACTCTGGAAAAGAACAAAAATAAACCCCAAACAGGAAAACAAAATCCAGCGTCTCCCCAAGTGCAGAGTGCGTGCCAGTTGGTGGGCACACAAGATCATTCATCCTAGGTGGCCTCCAAAGCCAATGTTAAATAATTGTGGTGGCAAATCAATTGCCTTTCAATTTCCTTTCATTCCTCTGATGACTCAGAGCCAAAAGTCTCAGTTTGGTTCATCTGTGTTTAACTCTTGCTGATTTTCCACTTAAACAACACTGAGCGGGTCACAGGCTCAGAGCTTCAGCAAACCTCAGTATTGAGGTTCTCATTGTTTTTATTTGTCTATTTATTTACTTAGAATTGGGTCTCACTTGTGCTGAGACTGGAGTGCAGTGGTATGGATGGTCACAACTCACTGCAGCCTCGACCTCCTGGCTCAGACAATGCTTCAGCCTCCCAAGTAGTTGGGACTACAAGCGTGCACCACCATGCCCAGCTATTTTATTTATTTGTTTATTTGCAGAGACAGGGTCTCTTTCTGTTGCCTAGGTCGGTCTCAATACCTAGCTTCAAGTGATCTTTCCACCTCAACCTCCCAAAGTACTGGAATCACAGGTGTGAGCCACCGTGCCCAGCTGGAATTTATTTTTATTTTTATTTTTTTACAGCTGATTATGGAAAACAATACCAGATTTCACTAATAGTGATACAAAGTTTTATTGAAGAAGTTTTTTATTTAAGTAAGATGAGCAAATTTATGTAAATAAAAAAGGGAGCTAAGTACAGATGTGGCCAAATTTTGAAGATGAGATGAGCTGCCTGATACTGGGAGGTATTGACCTAATTAAAAGTGTGATTGTGTGTGTGTGCTTGAATCACACAGCTTCTAGGTTTACTTTTCTTGCCATAGAGGAAGTCTCTGCAATGCAAGTGTTTATGAACCAAGGTAAATCATTTTCAACAGCAAACAGCAGTGCAGAATTAAAATCCCTTAGCAATTAAAGGGCAAAGCTGTCACCTGTTATGAAACATACACTGGAATTAATAAACCAGTGAGAAAGGAAATTCTATCAATAGCCCAAACCTAAGTGATTTTTCTCTCTTAGGTGACCAGCCAGATGACTTTGACTTGACTTTGAACTAAATTCAGGTGGCTCGCCTTGTAGTTGGCAACCACACTAAAGGAAGGAAACCCGGAGAGAAGAGTTGGACACCTTGAATCCATTCTTAAGGGAGAATCAAAATTAAATCCGTCACACATAGGATGCTTCTGGAACTCTCACAATCACTGGCAGAAGGATAGGGGAGAGCCTTTATGTTACAGAGAAATCAAAACGTTAAAGTCTTTTTGAAGAGCTGTGTTCCTTTCAAAAAGATAAGGTCCTTCTACAAGACCACTAGCCTGGACTCTGAAAAAATAACAATGACATAAAAGTTAAAACAAGGCAGTGGGACTGATTAAAGGAGACCAATGAGACAAGATAACTAATTCTTGATTGCATTCTGGGTAAAAAAGGATAAGGAGCTAGAAGATTACTTCCAGGACTACTGTACTGGGAAGGTTTTAAATATATTTTTTAGTCAGGGTCTCACTCTGTAGCCCAGACTGGAGTGTAGTGGTGCCATCATGGCTCACTACAGCCTCAAACTCCTGGGCTCAAGCAATCCTTCTTCCACAGAGACCTCATTTGTCAAGGCCGTATAGGCACCAGGTTGCCAAGTCCAATGGTCAGCATTGCTATTATTTTGCTTTTCATCTTAGTCCAGAGTAGCTGGGACTACAGGTGTGTGCCATCACACCTGACTAGGTTTTTAATTTTTTGTGGCAACAAGGTCTGGCTATGTTGCCTAGGCTGGTCTCAAACTCCTGGGCTCAAGCAATCCTCCTGCATTGACTTCCCAAAGTGCTGGGATTATAGGTGTGAGCCACCACACTCAGCATGTATTGGGAAGATTTTCATATGGACTTCACATGAGGAAGTATTGTTGCATAACTTAAACTTCTTGAGTGTGATAATGGCATTATTATATAATGGGTTACGTTGGAGAATGTACTTGTTCTTGGAAAATGTAGGCTGACATATTTAGGGATGATGTTATGTTATGTTATTTATTTATTTTTGAGTTGGAGTCTCACTCTGTCACCCAGACTGGAGTGCAGTGGCCGCTCCCGGCCACCACAGCCTCGACCTGCTGGGCTCCGGCGATCCTTCCGCCTCAGCTTTCCAAGTAGCTGGAACTACAGGCGCGCGCTACCATGCCCGGCTAATTTTTTGATTTTTATTGTAGGGATGAGGTCTCGCCAAGTTGCCCAGGCGGGTCTCAAACCCGCAGGCTCAGGCAATCCACTTACCTCGGCCTCCCACAGCGTGGGATTACAGGCTGAGCCACCGAGCCCAGCCGATGTTACGTTATTTTTAAATAGTTCAGCAAAACAGTATTGATAGAGATAAGCACATGGGACAGCGTGTTAACAATTGGTAGCTCTAGATGGATCTAGATAGCCATTATTCCATTATTTTAACTTTTCTATGGGGTGAAACATTTTCAACACAGAGCTGGGAAAATTTTCCCAATGGCATTAATAAACTGGGGTTGGGGAGGGGACCAGACTGACTGTTTTGTGGCTTGCCTGACTCTGATGGAAACTAGAATTTGGCAGTTTAAGCATATCAGTAGTGCTCCTTAGAGGCCCTGGTTGTAATGATTTGATGTGAGTGGTTTCTTTCTGGCACATCATCTGGATGAACAACCCTTTAAGGGGAGAAGACTGCCTTCTGAGCTTCAGAGGTGTTACAATACCTCTCTCTTAGTGAAAGCTCTCTTGGTATCAAGTGTTTTTTCTTCTCTGCTGGATCCAGGACAAGGTGATCCTGCTCTCCCAGCCCCCAGGAGTCTCGGGCTTGTTCCACCTACCTCTTATCCCAGGGCAGTGGTTCTGAGTGTCTAATCAGGATTGGTAAATAAGTAACACACACACCTCTTTACCCGTGGAAGATATCACTAGCCGATTCCAGCATGATGCTCAATGGGAGAGATATAGTTGCTTGACATCTTGCATAATTGTCTTCTCCTTCCTTTGAGTTTTCAAGCAAAACCAGTATAACTATGTGATGATTTTCACCTAGTCCCATGGGTGTCCTGGTGTTCTTGGCAACCAGTCCCTCCCCACCGCCTGCTCCCATTGGAATAACAGAACAGGATTACATCTTGTCTAAACCCCCTTATAAGCATGCAGTGGGACCTGAGCGCGCTCTGGTGTGCTCACTAGGAGTAGGCTCTGCATCTGGGGACTGCTGCTCCTGGGTGTGCTGCCTCTTATCCGGTGGGTGCTGCAGTCCCTCTCCTGGGGTGGGGAGGGCTTGCCTACTCTCCTGGCATTGGGGTTTCTTCCCGTGGACCCATGGGACCCCTTCATGCCACCATTAAAAAAGTTAACTTTACTGAGGCATATTTTACATATCATATAATCCTCCCACTCAAGTGAATAATTTAATGATTTTTTTCCTTTAGTAAATTTGACATGTTGTGAAACTGACACTTCTAATAAGGTCCCTCTTGCACGTCCCTTGTAGCTCCCTTCTCCTGATCTGCCTTCCTGGCGACCAGTCCACTTTCTGTTTCTATACATTGGCCTATTTGGGACGTTTCTTCAAATGAACTCATACACTGTGTGGCCTCTTGCTTCTGGCTTCTCTTACTGAGCATGTTTTTAAGTTCATTCATGTTGTCGTACGTGACAGTAGTTTGTTCCTTTTTATTGCCGAATGGCATTCCACTGCATAGATAGACCTCATTTTGCTTGTCCATCCGCCACTTGGTGGACATTTGGGTGGCTTCCAATTTGGTGCTAAAGTTTTTGGTGGAAGTGAACACTTCCTTTGATAATGGCTCTTACTGCTGCCTGTATACACATAGTTCATTGAGTTATTTTATTTTATAATTACATTTATTTTTGAGTAGCAAACTGAAGCCTAGAACATGTATGTAGCTTACCAGAGTTTGCAAAGCAAATTGCTTCCAGTGGAAGTCTAGAAAAGTCTTTGGGACCCTGGAAAGTGGCAAATGGTTTTCCCAGTATGAACTGGTGCTTTTGGGGACTCCTTCCAACAGTGGGAGAGCTATAAGGAGACATTGACACAACTCTCACTTTACAGATGAGGAAATCACAGTCTAGAGAGGAAAAAATTGTCCAGAGTCATACATGGAACCACTAGAACAGATGCCACAGTATCCTAGTGTCCTCACAGACATGCAGACTCTTTCTACTACCCCATACGTGTGTCTTTCTATCCTGATGGACTCTTAATAAACACATCAGCTCTCCAGGATGAATGTGAAGCTCAGCTTTGTCCTGTTCTGGAAGATCTTGGGGAGACTGAGGAGGACATGGCTATGTGCACAGTGTCTGGAGGTAGAGGCCTCAGTTCAAGTTGAGGAAATAGAGAAGCAGGCGCCAGTATCCAGGAGGTTGTCTGGTGCTCACAGATAGACCTTAGTGTTCTCCTGTTGAACACGAACAAGTTCTCAGAACATCAGCATTAGACAAGACCACTCACCTGGGGCTGTGACGGGTCAAGACAAAAACAAGAGCATCCCATAGTCATGTCTGAACACAGAAAAAACATGGCCACAAAATACCAGACACTTCTCTCTGTGACTGCTGTCTCTTTACCAATGAGAGCTTTAGCCTTGATTTCGCCCTTCCTCTGGCTAGATAGGATTTATTGAGATGCCCAATTTACTCCTGCTTCCTGGCAGCGTTCAGTCCAGTCCAGAGCAGAGCCCTGCTTCCTCAAACCCTGCACCAAATCACCTAACACAAGACCCAGTTGAGTAAGTCCTTTCTATCACCTCCTCATGGAGATGCCCCACAGTTCCTATGGGCTTGCGTTCTTCCTCAGTGTGACACGTTATAAGGCCAACATGCTCAACTACAGGTGTGTTTCTGGTGGTCTTTGGCTAAAGGACTGCTTTAGTCAGTTTGGGCTACCATAACAGAATACCACAGACAGTGTGGCTTCAGCAACAAACATTTATTTCGCACAATTCTGGAGGCTGGAAGTCAGAAATTAAGTGGCTAGCACAGTTAGGTTCACAGTGAGGGCTATCTTCCTGGCTTGTAGATAACCACTTTCTCACTGAATCCTCACATGCAGCAGAGAGAGCTCTGGGGTCTCTTATAAGGGCACTAATCTCATCATGGAGACTTTACCTTCAAGACCTAATCACCTCCAAAGGCCCTGTCTCCAAATATCACCACACTGGGGATTAAGTTTTCAATGTATGCATTTTGAGGGGATACAAACACGCAGTCTCTAACAAGGGCATTCATAAACTCTTCATTTCCAATGTTTATAATTTGGTTTGGGGCAAGTTAGTCCCTCTGTAACTTCCATTTCTTATCTGTAGGATGGAGTTGATGATACTGACAGTATCGTCTTCACAGGGGCATTGGGAGGTGTGTGGTGCTTAGAACAGTGTTTGGGTCTATGACCATGCCGCCATGAATGTAACCATTCTTGCCTGATATCTGAAGAACAGTGCTTGGCACACAGAAGCTACTGTTTAGATATTTGTCCTTCAAACATCCAACGCGAGAAATGTGAGGACCTCATATCCTGCAACCAGTAAGTTTCTTAGATGTCTAGCCTCTGTTCTCCAGCTTCCAGTTGTGACCATTCTCAGGGGTCATGGGGGAGAGCTGGTTGTTCTCCCATCTGTGCTCACTCCTCCACCGTCCCTCGACTGGAATCTGCAGTGGAACCCGGAGTCAGAGAGGGCAGTTGGTGGTGTCAATAAAAGGCTCCCGTTTGCTTGTTTTTCTGTGGCTAATCCTGGCAGCAGAAAGGCCAGGAGACACGGGCAGATGGAGGCGGGAGGTGCCAGAGGAGAGAAATACCTAGAGGAGTACTCCATCAAAGAGAATCTAGATCTTCTTATTCAAAGCAAGCACCATGGAATTACAAGATCTTGGCGATGCTGAAGAAACAATGGGAAAGCTTTGCAGACAGGCCGGGGACGTTTATTAAGTCCCTGCTGTTTTCTAGGCCATTTTGCTTGCCTGCTCTGGAGAGCGCTTGACTCATTGAGCCCTATTTCAATATCCAGGTCTGAGTACCCCCGAAGGTTGATGTCCTTCCTTAACTTGACTACCTTCTGAGACGAGGCGCTCACGGCCTTGCCTGGGTCAAGGGAACCAGGACAGTGCTCTTCTGCTTAAGTATCACCACGTGCAGAAATGACGCCTGAAGTTTGATGGCAAGCATAGAGATAAGCACTTGTCTTTTCCACTTACCTTTTCCAAATGCCAGGTTCCTATCAGAGGTGAATGTGCAGATGACAGAATCTAGATCTGCCTCCTTTGGCTGTACAGTTTTTAACATTTCATCAGAAGACGTTTCTGGATGACCTTTTAATTTTGCCAGTGTTCTTGGTTTTTATACCTTGGATTCATTTCTCACCACCCCCATCAGGCTCCTGCTACTCCACAGAGACCTCATTTGTCAAGGCTGTGTGGGTGCCAGGTTGCCAAGTCCAATGGTCAACATTACTATTGTTTTACTTTTCATCTCAGCCCTGTTCAACGTCCCTAATCACTTCTGCCTTCTTAAAACACTTTCTCCTCAGAGGTTGGTGAATGGGTACAAACACATGGTTAGGTAGAAGGAATAAATGCCAATGTTTGATAGCCCATTAGGGAGGCAGCGGTTAATAGCAATGTACTGTGTATTTCAAAGTAGCTAAAAGAGGGGACTTTTAATGGCCCTAAAGCAGAGAAATGATAAATATTCAAGGTCATGAATACCGCAGATACCTTGATTTGATCATTGCACATTCTATGTCTGTAAGAAAATGTCACATGTACCCCATAAATATGTACAAATATTATGTCAGTAAAAACCCCACTTTCTTCCCTGGCCTCTCTCTCTTTTCTCCTGTTCAGTGGCAGCTACTTTGTAATTTTCTATTCTTACTTTCTCTCCTGTTTCTTTACTGACTTTGCCTTCCACATGAACTCAGACATTTCATGAGGCCTGTGGTTTCTTTAGGTGGGAGATGGCACTCAGAGGACCACAGTCTGGGTGCTATGTGTGCTGATTGTTTGTGGGATGGGTATTGTTTCTTGTCTTTTTATTGGATGGAACCAGTAAATTATTTTTCTTTTTTTGAAGAATAAAATACATCTTGGGTTTATACTGAGTCTTCCAATTCAGATTCAACTAGGAACTTCCTAGTTCCTTCAATTTTATGTTAGTGTCTTCTTTTTTCTATACGAAAATTCCTGATTCCTCCAAAACGAACATACTTGCTTTATCTCATAATAAATACAGAATGGTTTCAGGAAAATAATAGCAATATATCATATAATGTTATATCAATGATATGATTAATAAAAACTATTTAAGATCTTTTTGCAGTATTTTTTTTATCTTTAACACATATCTTACTAGGGATGTGCAGTCAAATACTATGTTAATTTTTAGGAATTAATATAAACATTTAATAATATTTTAAAGTCACATTTATACAATCTATTCAGTGAAATCTAGTTTCTGTCTCTCCTCTCTTTAACTGTTTGCTCTGTCCCCTTGTAGGTTGCCATTAAAAAAATGTATTTTTCCATTAAAAACATGTATTCATATCTCTTTCTTAGGTTAATGTCAGCATAATATACACATTTGTCTCTACCTGCATTTTTCATTTAATAATATACCCTGGAAACCACGGCATAGAAGTAAGTAGAGACATCCCACACTCCTTTGACAGCTGGGTAGAGGATGGTGTCAATGTGCAGTGTTACTTTAATCAGGTACCTATAAAGGTGATTCCTCATCTTTTGCCATCACAAATGATGCTGCAGAGAACAGACTTGTGCACATTTTTTGAGGTCTCTTTGCTAATGTATTTTTGGAATAGATTTTTAGGAGTGCTGTAGTTTGGATGTTTGTTCCCCCAGACCCAGTGTTGAAATTTGATCACCAATATTGGAGGTGG
The DNA here is from genome assembly GCF_000164805.1 of Carlito syrichta. Lineage (NCBI taxonomy): Eukaryota > Metazoa > Chordata > Mammalia > Primates > Tarsiidae > Carlito > Carlito syrichta. The sequence goes on from NW_007248104.1 coordinate 138,750, forward strand.
GGCCTAATGGGAGATGTTTGGATCGGGGTCAGATTCCTCATAAATAGGTTAATGTCCTCCCTTGGGGTGGGATGGGGGAGGGTAAGTGAGTACTCACTCCATTAGTTCCCGAGAGCTGGCTGTAGAAAAGAGCCTGGCCCCTTTCCCTTCCCTCTTGCTTCCTCTCCCGCCATGGGATCTCTGCACACACCAGCTCCCCTTAACCTTCTGTCATGAGGGGACGCAGCCTGAAGCCTTCACTAGGATGGATGTGGGTGCCAGGCTTCTTGTACAGCTGCCAGAATTGTGAGCCAAATCTTCTCTTTCTAAATTATCCAGCTTCAGGCATTCTTTTACAGCAACATGAAACAGACTGAGAGAGGAATGGTGAGTCAATAGACAAATGCACATGTGGTCTTGCTGCATGTTGCCAAATTCCCCATCACAGGAGTCATGCATTTTGCATTCCCCCAGTAACCACTGAGAGAGCCTGTGTCCTCCCAGCCTACAACTATAGGTTATAAAGCTTTAGGGTATTTGCCTGCTGGATAGGAGCTGCATCCCCTTAGCTAGTCTTTGCTCCCACCCGACACTCCATTCTGTCCACGGTAGCCAGAGAATTATTATGTAATATCAGTAAGATCACATTACTCCCTCACCTAAAGCCCTGATCTCTTCCAGTTTCAACATCCAGCTTTCTCACTCTGGCATTTAGATCTTATGTCACCTAGCCTCTTCCTACTTTTTTGAACCTCATCTTGTTTCTCTCTCCCTTTGGTCTCCCCAGTGCTGGCCATACTGGTCTTCTCTCTGTTCCTTTAATCACTGAGCTCATTCCTTCTTTATATTTACATTTTTAATTGTTTGTAGAGATGAGGTCTTGCTAGGTTGTCTAGGCTGGTTTTGAACACCTGGGCTCAAGCAATCCTGCCTCAGCCTCCCAAAGTGCTGGCATTACAGGTTTGAGTCACTGCACCCAGCGTCTTCTTTAGGGCCTTGGTATTTGCTGTTCCTTCTACCTGGAATGGTGCCCTGACTTTACACAACCGATTTCTCCATATTCATATACCAGCTCCTCTCCTTAAAGGATCACCCATCCTAAGTATCCCACCAGCCATTCTTGACCGCCTCATTCTATTTTTTTTTTTTGGGCTAAAGTTTTAAAATTTGATTGATGGATTATCCAGTCACTGAGAGCACAGCCTTTTTCTGCCTCAGTAGACATTGGTTCAATGATAAAATAAATACATAGTAAACGTCTTGCCTGCCTAGTAACCTGCGTGTTCACTTTTAATCCTTCTCAGGACTATTTTATTCTTTAAAATCAGCTTTTTTCTTTGACATACAAAAGACATTTTTAAAACGTATACTTTGATGAGTCTGGATGTAAGCATATACCCATAAAACTATCCCTGTCATCAGCACCATAAACATCTTCATCCCCTCTGAAAGCTTCCTCCTGCCTTATTTACTTATTAATTATTCTTTTTAAAAATTTATTTATATTTATTTTTGAGTTGGAGTCTCACTCTGTTACCCAGACTGGAGTGCAGTGGCTGCTCCTGGCCACCGCAGCCTCGACCTGCTGGGCTCCGGCGATCCTTCCGTCTCAGCCTTCCAAGTAGCCGGAATTACAGGCATGTGCTACCACGCCCGGTTGATTTGTTTTTGATTTATTGTAGAGATGAAGTCTCGCTGCCCAGGCGGGTCTTGAACCCGCGGGCTCAGGCAATCCACTCACCTCAGCCTCCCAAAGGCACGGGATTACAGGCTGAGCCACCGAGTCCGGCATCTTTTTTTTTTTTTTCTTTGAGTTGGAGTCTCACTCTGTTGCCCAGACTGGAGTGCAGTGGTCACTCCCAGCCACCGCAGCCTCGACCTGCTGGGCTCCGGCGATCCTTCCGCTTCAGCTTTCCAAGTAGCTGGAACTACAGACATGTGCTACCAGGCCCGGCTAATTTTTTGATTTATTGTAGAGATGAGGTCTTGCCAAGTTGCCCAGGTGGGTCTCGAACCCGTGGGCTCAGGCAATCCGCTCACCTCAGCCTCCCAAAGTGCGGGATTACAGACTGAGCCACCGAGCCCGGCTTATTAATTATTCTTGTGATAAGAACATTCACCCAAGATCAACCCTCTTTGCACATTAAAAAATGCAATTTGGTATTGTTAGCTACAGGCGCTATGCAGTACGCTAGGACTTACTCGTCTTGTATAATGGAAACTCTGTGCGACAGGACCGTCTTTCATTTATCTCTGTTCCTTTAGGACTTCTTTACCCTGATCCTAATGGGACTCATGGGGGCAAATCCAGGTTTTGTGGCGCCTGAGGCTTATACTGTTTGTGTATTTGGGGGGCTTCCTGAAGTACAAGAACACAAAATTACACATAGCAAATTAGGGAGCTTTTTGGAAGGGGCCCATTTCATTGAGGGCCCCTGAAGCTCAGGCCTTGTTAGGTTCAGGGAAAAGTCATCTCTAGAGCTCATTAAAGGTCTACTGAATGAATGAATGAGTCAAAGGTGGGTTTTAAAAGTCTGTTTTTCCTGGTTTCATTTTCGGTGAGTAGAAACACAAAGCAAGTGGTAACAACAGCCCAAGATGACTACTCTGTTTTATTCTCGCACGTAATTAGGATTTTTTTTATCTTCCCAATTTAAGACAGCTTCAGCCTCTCAGGTTTGTACCTAATGGGAAAGAGACAAACCAGGTATTGTAGCACTTCATGGAGGCCATGCTGTCTGACAGCAACTGCACTGGCCTTCCTGCTCTGTCTTCTTTCTTTTGCTAATGGCACATCTGTCTCTTTGAATCCTTGTGGTTCAGGTGGACCAGATCCAGGTTTCAGTTGAGGGCGTGTATCCCAGGCCTGTCAACCCCTTGCTCCAGTGTCTTAATTGGCGGCCACCTCCATGTATGATGTACTATGTGCTAGTCACCAGTGCGAGCATTTTGTAAATACATATTAATCCATTTAATCCTCACAACAGTCCTTTGAGGGCGGGCCATTTATTATCTCTATTTTACAGGTGGGAGAGCAGAGACACAGAAGGGTTAAGCTTACCGTCCAAGGTCACCCGCAGACAGACAATGGAGCAGGGGTTGGAACCTGGGCAGTTGGGCAGCATCTCAATTAGTTCAAGGCAAGATAGCAAGAGCCAAGCCAGGCCCACCCTTCTTAATCTTAAGCCTTAGAACTATAGGGGAGGATTTCTCTTTCCACAGAAACTGCTAGCAGTTTAGGCGATGAAGGCTGGAAGCTTCCAGGGCCAACAGGGGAACCTAAGAAGGTTGTCACCCAGAGGAGAGGTGGGGACAGAGATCAAACACTCAAGAGTTTGTTGGCACCTCTGCTGTCAGCTCATGTGTGATGATCTCCCGCTAAGCTTCCCACACATGCGGGAGCTGAGAAGTGCCCTTTATTGCCTGAGGGAGTTTGAGTTTTTTCCATCTTTAGCAACTAAAATAAATGCATGTTGGTTTCTGACCTTGATGGCTTTTTACTAGAAGGACTTGAGGAAGAATTCTCTTGGGGATTCTGGGAAGAAATGATGCCCGTAGACTCTCTGGTACCATCTTTCTGTGTACAGTGTGTTGGTGTTTGGGAAGAGGATGGATAGTGGACACAGTCAGTATGGGTTTGATTTTCAGCTGGGCGACCCTGGGCAAGTCACTTGAGCTCTCTGAATCGTTGGGGACTGGCAGAACTGCCTTCTTGGGTGGTGGGTGAGGATTTCATGAGATAACACATATGAAAGCTTGTGGCACATAGTAGGAGCCTCATTCTTGAATTCACTCGTCCTCTCCACCCCCCGGGGCTCTGTCTTTACTTTCTGTGTTAGTCAGGTTTTCCAGAGAAACAGAGCCAACTGTGTGTGTGTGTGTGTGTGTGTGTGCATGTGCACCCATGCTTGCATGTGCTTTAAGGAACTAGCCCACATGATTGTGGGGCCTGGGAGTCTGAAATCCACAGAGCAGACTGAGAGGCTGGAAGTTCAGGTCTGAGTTGACATTATGGTCTTGAGTCTGGAATTTCTAGGGCAGGCCAGGCAGGCTGGACGTGCAGGTAGGGAGTCTACATTGCAGTTTTTTTAGTTTTTTAAGAGGTACATTTTTTGATCTTTATTGTAATAAATCCCTAAAAAAACAATCCAGGAAACTGTCACTTAAGAAACCGTGAAAATCACAGTATTGAATCAGATGATACTCTTCTATAATTGAACAAGACCTGAGATTAAAAATTCCAGACAATGGCTGATCTTGTATTCTATTTTTACAAAGGCATCAAATATTTTTATCTAAGGCAAAGTTCAAGCAGTGCAAGATAGCTTTATGTCATATTTTTTATTTGTTTTCTTCTTATGGGGGTAGGGTTTGTCATCAGTAAGGGTACTTGATCTCAAAATGGGTGAAATGGGGATCAAAGAGAGGTCCAAACTTTACCTGTATGATGTCCACTTGTATATCTAATCGTGAATTGTACCACACATCTTTAAAATAAAATATAAAAATTAAAAAAGTAAAGGAATTCAAATTCAAACTCAAACTATGTTGCAGTTTTGAGGCAGAATTTCTTTTTCCTGGGGAAACTTCAGTACTTTTTTTTTGGTAGAAATGGGATCTTTCTAGGTTTCCCAGGTTGGTCTTGAACTCCTGGCCTCAAGTAATCCTCCCACTTTGGCCTCCCAAGGCACTGGGATTATAGGTGTGTGCCACTATGACTGACTCAGTTTTTGCCCTTCAGGCCTTCCAATGATTCACTGAGTTCTATCCACGAACGGAAGGTAAACTCTTTTACTTAAAGTCAGCTGACTGTAGACCTCCACAAGATACCTTCAATCACCTCCACAAGATACCTTCACTGCAGCAATTAGTTTAGCATTCAACCAGAACAACCGAGTGCTGCACCTGGCCAAGCTTACACAGTATCACTAACCATCCCACAGGCTGATACAGTCTCTGTGAGCCTTGTTTCTCCATCTGGCAAATGGACAGGACTTGCCCTGGTCTACAAGCTTCTCTTCTTTAAAACGGGAATTAAAGCCGGAAAGTGCTGAGGGCTGAGTGAAGAAGAACCCAGAAGTAGCATGAAGGTGATTTCCAGACAAGCCATCCTTACTGCGGTGGAACAGAAGATGCTGAAAGTTGAAGCCTTTTGTTCTCTGAATTCCTGAGTCATCTCAAGGAGGAGAATGTAACATCAGGGCTTGAAGGTGGGTGTTGGCATGTACCAGAGCTATTTATATGACTCCCCAGCTCTTCCACGAAGCCAATTTCAGTCCCAGGAGGGAGGAAGCACAGCCCTCCTGTGTAGTCACCCTGAGCACGTAGACACAAGCAGTCAGGCTCTCCTCATTCCACGGAGACACCCTTTCTGGCCTTGAATGCCCAGAATGGAAGGAGAGAAGAGGAGGCGGAGGAAGAGATGGAGGAGGAAGAGAGGAAAGGAGAGGAGGAGGAGGAGGAGGAGGAAGAGGAGTCCTGGATCAGCAGATCAAAGGGGTGGCCCCAGGCTGTACCTGGTCATGCGCACTGCACACGGGCTCCCAGGTCACCCCAAATGCTGCTGCTGGCTGCCTTGTGGTCAGTTTATCTCTCAGTCGTCCTGGGTCTCGGTGTTTATGCTTATTTTTAGTAGAAAAATGTTATGGAGAAGGAAAGGAAGAGCTATTAATGAGCATGTTATTCAATAGTGGAAGATAATAAGCAGTTGCTCTAATTGTATTATGAGCCTGTCACTTGAAGTTCATACTGTGATTTAAGCTCACCGCTGGAAGTATTTTTAAGTGGGAGCCCAGATTTTCAGGTACAGAAAAAAAAAAGAGAACAATTACCTAAACGTGGTAAAATTAATTAACATCCCTTCCTTCTTGGCCGTCTAGAGAGACTTCAGGCAGTTTCCTTCCTGGTTCACTCAGGCAAATGCGACTAAGGGACTGAGACAGGTTTCCACCCAAGGGGTGAAAAGCTTCTACAAAATAATTCCAAGTATTTGCAAGGGCCAGATGGTGAGAAGAACCGTTCCTTGAATGTGTTCAAAGCCACGAGATGTGTTTACCTTTATCCCTTTTAAATCTCTCAGTAATTCTGTGAGGCAGACATTGTTGTGCCCATTTTGCAGTTGGGGTTCACTGAGGCTCAGAGAGGGAAGTGACTTATCCTAAGGGGCAGAGCCAGCATAGGGAGTTGCCCGAACCCTACCCTGACCTGCCTGCTGAGGACCAAACTAGGTGAGGGAAGAGCGGAGACATGTTAGATGTCTACTTCGGGAAGGGCCAATTTGTGGACTATTTATTTATTTATTTTTGTAGAGGCAAGGTCTCGCTACGTTGCCCAGGTTGGTCTCGAACTCCTGAGCTCAAGCAGTCCTCCTGCCTTGGCCTCCCAAAGTGCTGGGATTCCATGCATGAACCACGGTGCCCGGCCGCCATCCTTTTTTAAAGTAAAATTTTATTTGCTAGAGTCAAGAGGTATGTGTGCAGTTTGTTACACTGGTATATTGGGTGATTGTAAGGTTTGGGCTTCCATTAAGCCCATCATCCAAATGGTGAGCATGGTACCCTGTGGGTAACTTTTAACCCTCTCTTCCTCTGTTCCTCCCCTTTAAGAGTCCCCCGTGTCAGGCGTTCCCGTCTTTATGCTTGTGTCTACCCACAGTTGAGTGAGAATGTGTGGTGTTTAGTTTTCTGTTTCTGTGTGAGTTCACTTAGGGTAAGTGCAACCTGTGGGCCGGCTGCATCCATCTTGCTGCCAAGGACATGATTTTGTTCTTCGTGTCCCCATCCTTTCTTTTTTTTTTTTGAGTTGGAGTCTCACTCTGTCACCCAGACTGGAGTGCAG
>NW_007248104.1:145805-186456 GCF_000164805.1 Carlito syrichta
CCACTCACCTCAGCCTCCCAAAGGGGTGGGATTACAGGCTGAGCCACCGAGCCCGGCTTCCCTGTCCTTTCTTAATGGACCTGGGGTGCAGGGTGATGTGTTTAGGCCTGATTGGAGACCATAGACTGGGCTTCTGAGCCCTACCTTCACCTGTCTCACCCCTCTCTGCCTGTTTCCACTTATCTGCAGCAACTGGGTTAGAAACCACTGTTCTCACGGGTGTCAGCATCCGCTTAGTGGGTGTGAGCTGCTACTTGGTAAGTCATTATATGTTTGTGTTTACAGTTACCTTCTATTTATGACCAGCAGGACTTTCCCATTAGGGTAGGATGTACAATTTCATCTTACCATAGAGGCACATAAGCCACTTAAGAGTGTGTAGATCTAAAAATTATTTAAATAGATATGAGAGGTGGTAGCAGACATAATAACAATAATTGCGAAGGTTTATCGAATGCTTGTTCTGGGTCAGGTGTGAGTCTTAGCGCTTTCTATTTATTAACTCATTAAACCCTTACAACCACTGAGGTTGATTATAGAATCAGCCACATTTTACATTTGAGTAAAAGGAGGAACAGACACATCAATGTCCAGCCTAGGTTGCTTGATCAGTAAGTTCAAGATGTCAACTCAGCCCCTCACTAGGGAATCCATTCTCCTAAGTGGCCAGGTATGTGGGGCACCAGTGTGTGCTGTTTGAGGAAACACTAGCCTGGGTTGTGTCTAGGGTGTGACCAACATGTCCTGGTTTGTCTGGAACTTTCTCGGTGTTAAACCTGAAAGTCCTGTGTCCAGAGAACTCCTCAGGCACACTTGGACAGTGGGTCATTCTAGCTATCTATGTCTCGAGTTTTTTCCAGTCTCTTTTGAGAGCATATTGCTGCATATGCTGGTGATACGAGTCAGTCGTGTTGAACGAACCCAAACATGCCAGACCTGTAGGGCTGGGAGGAGTAAATATACTCATCTCCTAACTACACATATAACAACCAGAGATTCTTGCTTAAAAATAACAGAGTGAAGTGCCTGATCGCTGTGTATGTAACCAACAGTGACACTTTCCCTATTGGTAGAAATGACAGAGTGAAAATGTCCCATATCTCTATCTAGAGCAGAAGAAAAAGTGTCATGTGCAGAAATACTAAGTCATGGCACACTGACATATATCATGCAGAATAAAAGAGCCCCCGCTGGCATACCTGCAATAACTAACTTTAATAATAATAATAATAATTATAAAGGGGTGATGATGTGTGCCCTGTCCCCACTGCATCCCAGTGCAGCGTGAAGCACTTTAAGTGTATTATCTTTTATTTATGTATTTTGAGTTGGAGTCTCACTCTGTCATCCAGGCTGGGGTGCAGTGGCACACTCACGGCAACCGCAGCCTCGACCTGTGAGCTCAGGTGATCCTTCTGTCTCAGCCTTCCAAGTAGCTGGAACTACAGGCATGCGCCACCATGCCTGGCTAATTTTTTTATTTGTTATAGAGATGAGGTCTTGCCAAGTTGCCCAGGCTGGTCTTGAACCCGTCGGCTCAGGCAGTCTTCTCACCTCAGCCTTCCAAAGTGCTGGGCTTATAGGCATGAGCCACTGTGCCCTGCCTTAAGTGTATTATCTTAATGAATCCTCACATGATCCATGTAGGGTATTATTATTATTATCATCTCCATTTTATAGATGAAGATGATAACAACAGAAAAAGTAGCCGGGCAGGGTGACGCATGCCTATAGTCCCAGCTACTCTGGAGGCTGAGGTGGGAGCATCTCTTGAGTCCAGGAGTTCAAGACAGCGAGCTACAATTGTACCACCGCACTCCAGTCTGGGCCACACGGTGAGACCCTGTCTCAAATAATTAAACAATCCTCCTCCTCCTCCTCCTCATCCACAGGTGAGGAAACAGGGGCACAGAAAGGTTCTAGAAATTTCCAAGTTCACACAGCGAGGAGGTGAGGAAGCAGGAATATCTAACCCAGGCAGCCTTTCTGCAGGACTGGTGCTCTTAACCCCGGGAGAAGACCCATCCTGTGGGCGAGAGGAGGAGAGTTGAGGGAACAGAGGCTGGAAAGGTAACAGCATCTGGGTTCTACAAGCCCCTGTCACACTCTCCCACCAGTGGTCCTGTCCTTCACACTCCTCTCAACCATGTGTGAGTGAACCCTTCTCCCCACCTTTGCCTTCTTGCCAATACCTGTCACCTAGGCTGGAGTGCAGTGGCATGCATATTTTGCCAAGTGGTGCTCCCCAGCCAGTGAGTAACAGTGCCTCGTCTTTCCACTGCATTCTTGGGTTTTTCTTGATCTTTCTGGTCTCCCCCGGCACGGGATGCTGCATCGGTGTGTGTTCCGCAGAAGAAAGTGTGGCCTGTCTATGTGTCTCACAGGGCATGGGGCATGGAGAGCTGGCCCCAGGCTCCTAGGATATCATGATGGATGCTCGCCAAGGACTGTTGGAACTGTGATGTTCCCCCACCCACTGCCGAAGTCACTGAGTCAGAATGCAGTGAGTGACAGCCAGACTTCAGGGATAACCTTGAATCTACTCATACATATGTTTGTGACCTTTGGCACTTTATTATTAGAAACAGATTAAGCTGAACATGGAGGCTCACACCTGTAACCCCAGCACTTTGGGAGGCAGAGGCAAGAGGATTGCCTGAGTCCAAGGGTTCGAAACCAGCCCGGGCAAATTGGCGAGACCTTGTCTCTACAATAAATTAAAAAAAAAAATTAACTGGGTGTGGTGGCACACACCTGTGGTTCCAGCTACTTGGAAGGCTGAGGCGGAAGGATCGCCTGAGGCCAGCAGGTTGGGGTGGCCATGAGCGTACCACTGCACTCCAGCCTGGATGACAGAGTGAGACTCTAACTCAAAAAAAAAAAAAAAAAAGAAAAGAAAAAGAAACATATTGTTGGCTGGTACACCTCAAAGCTGCTTGCAACATGCCACACCTTGACTGAGAATTGCTGGAGGAGCATGTGTGCATATGCGTGTGCTGAATGAGAGAGAGTAAGAGAGAGAGCAGAGTTTCATGCCCTTTTCCCTCAGGGCCATTGGGTTAAGTCTTGGGGAGGAGCTAGATCAACCTGCCCATTGACTGCATCTAGAGATTCTGTAGCACTGAAAGTCTAATCCCCGAGCCCCCCCCCCCCGTTTGGGTGCCCACAGGACTTTCCCTCTGCTGCCACTTGGCTTTCCTTCCCAGGTCTCTTGGACTCCAATACCAAAAAGGCTTTCACCAGTTGGCAAGAACCTTGGGGCCCAGGTCATGGCCAGTGACAGAGAAGACCACAACACCTTGGGTTTTGCTGGGCTTCAGGCTGGGTACTCTATTTTTGTTTATTTTTTGAGTTGGGGTCTTGCCCTGTCACCCAGGCTGGAGTGTAGTGGTGGCATCACGGCTTATTGCAGCCTTGACCTCCTGGGCTCAAGCCATCTTCCCACCTCAGCTTTGTGAGTAGTTGGGACTATAGGTGTGCACCACCATGCCTGGCTAATTAAAAAATTTAAAAAATATTTTTGTAGAGATGGGTCTTGTTATGTTGCTTAGGCTGGTCTTGAACTCCTGGCCTCAAGCTATTCTCCTGTCTTGACCTCCCAAAGTGCTGGGATTGCAGGCATGAGCCACTGTGGGGCTGGCTGCTTGGCACAGATCCTTCCACTGAATCCTTTACAGCAAGGAGAGGCCACTGTCGCCTCAGTACACTAGAGGAAGTGGAGTATCAGAGTCAGGGTGACCTGCTGTAGTGGGTTGAATTGTGCTCCCTGCCTCTGCAATATTCCATGCAAATTCCAACCTCTGTGCCTGTGACTCTGACCTTAATTTGGAAATAGGGTCTTTGTAGATGTGATCATGCTAAGATGATGTCCTGCTGGATTAGGGTGGGCCCTAATGTAATGACCTGTGTCTTTACAGGAGAGGGAGATTCGGATCCTGAGATAACATACACGTGGAGGGAAGGAGGCCACGTGAAGACAAGGGCCAGAGCTTGGAGTGAAGTAGGGACAAACCCAGAAACACCAGGGATTCCCGGCAGCCCCAGATGCCAGAGAGAGGCTGGGAGCAGATTCTCCCCAGAGCCTCCAGAAGGAACTGACCTTGCTGATAACATGATTTTGGGTTTCTGGTCTCCAGAACTGTGAGAGAATAACTTTTTGTTGTTTTAAGACACCCTACCTGCTGTCCTTTGTGATGGCAGCCCCTGGGAAGGAACGCACCTGCCCATGGTCACAGAACCCTGAGTGCCATGTTGAGACCCAACCCAGGACGTCTGACCTCAGTGGTTGGGTTCTTTCTGTGATCCTTGTTGCAAGAACATAGTCATAGCCTCTGAGTTTGGAGGTTTAATGGGAAGCTTGAGAGCGTTTTTGGCCCTGCAGTCCTGTCTACAGCAGGCCTTGCTAACCCAATTGTCCTTCCGAGAGTGTGGGCGGACAGGCGCGGATCTCGCTGCTGACACCTGGTTCTGAGGTCCTGAATTGATTCAGTCAAGGAAGGAATGGAGAGTTATTAATTCTGTGGCTGACACAAGGCTGGGAGGAATTGTTAGTGCCTCAGTAGGGATGCGGGGGACACATGCATGGCCTCCGGGATGGGCAATGGTTTGTTTCTTGCCAGGCAGATGATAACAGGAAAAATGCAAAGTCTATCACTGAGATAGACTCAAAGTCTATCACTCACTATGCCTGAGGCCCTCTGCTAGGCTCTTAGGAGGAAGAAAAAAGGGACACAGAGGCAGGGCTCTCAAGGATTGACAGCCACCTCACCATGGAGTTGGAGGGGAACTGGCATGAAAAATATTCCATTATATCTAACAAGAACACATACAAGAGGGGACTGAAAAAACCCGGAATTTATTTATTAGAAATTGTGTATTTATTCTTACATGTTTAAACTTCAGTCACCCTCAAAGTACTCTGTTTAATGCAATACACCTATCGAGGCACTTTTTCCACGGCTTAACACAGTTTTTGAAACCGTCAATTTTGATGCCTTTTAATGCTTCTGCTTTTTGTTTCACCTCTTTCACATCGCAAAACATTTTTCTCTGAGTACTTTTTTCATCTGGGGAAGTAAAAAAAAAAAAAGGTTGCTTGGGGCAAGATCAGGTGAGTTGAGGCGGTGGGGTACGGGGTCATGACTTTTTTTGCCTAAAACTGCTGAACACTCAGTGCGGTGTGGGAAGGTGTGTTGTCATGGTGGAGGAACCAGTCACCTGTTGGCCACAACTTGGGCCATTTCTTCTGCAAATTGTGACCCCAATTTCTCAAAACTTCCAGATAAAAACTTTGGTTGACACAAATTCTAAGTGTTCTGCAAGGGACCCGCCCTCCAAAGATAATTCTGATTTTTGGGGGGTCACTTATGTCAAGGCACTATTTTACATTCTGAACTTGTTGACTCCTTTATCCTTTGAAACCGCCTCTGGCACAAGTGCTGTTGCTATTCATGTTTTTCAGAGCAAAGCTCAGGCACAGAGAGGCTAAAACCAAGCTGGCTGTGTACAGGACCTCTGGCCATGGAACCTTCTGCTTCTTCATGGGCTCTGCTGCCACGAAGGGAACGAGGAAGGGAAAATGTACAGTGAGGCACCATGTTACAGTCGAGATGGCCAGGATTAAAAAGTCAAAAAAGAAAGGATGCTGGCACGGATGCGGAGAAAAGGGGACACGGATACACTGCCACTGGGAGTGCAAATTAGTACCATCCCTATGGAAGGTGATATGGAGATTTATCAAAGAGTTAAAAAAGCAGATCTAGCATTTGATCCAGCAACCCCACTCCTAGGTATAGACCTTAAGGGACAGAGGTCGTTATATCACAAGGACACCTGCACCAAGCATGTTCATGGTAGCACAATTCACAATTGCAAAGTGGTGGAATCAACCTAACTGCCCACTAACCAATCGGTGGTTAATGAAAATGTGGTATATATATACATCTATACCATGGAATACTATGCAGCCAAAAAGAAGAATGAAATCACATCCTTTGCAGCAACATGGATGGAGCTGGAGGTCATCATTCTAAGTGAACCGACTCAGAAACAAGAAATCAAACCCTGCATGTTCTCACTCACACATGGGAGCTAAACGGTCACAAAGATAGAAATAGTAGGCACTGGGGACACCAACAAGGGAATATGGGAAAGGGAGATTAAGGTTCAGAAACTACCTATGAGGCACAACATTCACTCTCTGGGGAACGGACCACCGAGACCCAATCCCCACTACTCCACAATAATCCATGGAATGAATTATGCATGTGTACCCTGAAGCTAAAATAAAAAATAGATAAATAAAACTTGGAAGAAAAGAAAAGAAAATGCACTCCATATTGGCAGCCTGGACAGAATTTCCCCTGAAGCTAGGCCTTAGAAAGGGACTAGGAGCCTATTGGGAGACTGGAGAGAAGTGCGTGTGCAAGGAGGGAACAGAATATGTAAAGTACAAGGGTAAGAGACAGCATCGTGTATATAAGAACTGTGGGTTGAATTGTGTCTCCCGAGTTCATAGGTGAAATCTGAACCCCAGCATCTCAGAACATGACCCTCTTTGGAGACAGGGTTACTCAGACTGATACAGCAGAGATGGAGAAAAAACCACCCGAAGCTAGAAGAGAGGCTTGGCTCAGATTCCTCCTCAGAAGGACCAGCCCAGCCAACGCTCGACCTTGAACTTTAGGTCTCTAGAACAGTGAAAGACTAAACTTCGGTTATTGAAGCCACACAGCCATTTGTTATGACTGCCCTAAGAAGTGAACACAGAGAAGTACAAGCAGTTTGGGAGAGTGGGGTATAGAGCTTGGGGTGGGACATCACAAGGACTGAAGAGAGAGTTGAGAGTCCTGCCTTAGATTAGAAGCTTCAGTGAAGCAGTTGCAGAAAGGGAGAGTTATGGAGTGGGGTATCTGCAGTAAAAAGTCCAGGGCCTTGGGGCCAGACTAGGGTTCAAATCCTGGCTCTGCTGTGTGGCCTCAGGCTACTTACTTAATTTCTCTGAACCCATCTTTCCAAAAAGTACCATGTTATCAATTAGGATTTTATCCCTGAGGCCCATTTTCTAACATAAAATGTTATAACTGATCAGAAACGTAAAAGAAAGCAGAACCCCACTATGTGTTTTCACAGATATCTGTTAAAAGTGCAAACTGAGGCACTTGTTATGAGCACTACAAGGTGACTATTCCCTTGGGGCATTCTTTTCTTTCCTAGGAGTCCAAAGACAGGACTGACAGCGCAGCCTTCCATCCCCAGTGACTCACGTGTCCCTTGAATTGTGTTAAAAAATGAGGGTCACCTCTCTGGAAAATATCAATGCTATTTTGACATTCATGCAAAAAAGTTCTTGAATGGCAAGTGCTGGGGGGTGGCGCCGTTTCCATGGTGATGGGAGAAGCCTGGGCTGGCCCTGGAGGCCCTAGGGGTGGGCAGGAATTCAGGCCTGGGTTTTCTGACTTGGGGGTCTTATCTGCAGCGAGAGTGGACCCAGGAGTGTGGGGTATTCCTTCCAGGTGAAGTGAGGTGGGGCTCTGCTGTCCCCAGTAGCTCAAGTGACGAGCCACGACGTGTGTGCGTGTGTGTGTATGTGTCCCGGAGTGTGTGCTTAGTCACTGTGTGTGTATGTGTTTCTCTGTATCTCTGGGCGTGTGAGGCCATATGCATGAATATGTATGCGCACGTGTGTGCACGTGTCTCTGAGTGTATGTTTAATCTCCCTGTGTGTCTATGCATGTGCTTCTGTGTATCTCTGGGTATGTGTGCCATGTGTTTGTATGTGCCTCTGTGTATATCTGAGTATATGTTCATGTGTGTGTGTGCATGTGTGTATATGTGTTTCTCTATATCTCTGGGAGTGTGGGGCCATATGTATATATAGGTACGTACCCATGTGTATATGTGCCTCTGTGTATCTCTGGATGTGGGTGGGTGTATGTGTGTTTGTGCATGTGTGTATATGTGTCTTAATGTGTCTGAGTGAATGTTTAGTCTCTGTGTGTGTGCATGCATGTGTGTATATGTGTTTTTGCTTATCATTGAGTGTATGGGGGCATACACATGCATGTGAGTCCATGTGTGTATGTGTGTTTATATGTGTCTCTGTGTACCTCTGAGTGTATGTTTATGTCTGTGTATGTATGTGCATGTGTGTATATGTGTGAATGTGTCTCTGAGTGTACATTTCGTCTTTCTGTGTGTGTTTCTGTATATCCCTGGGTGTATGTATGTGCATGTGTGTGCATGTGTCTTTGAGTGTATGTTTAGTCTCTGTGTGTGTATATGTGCATGTGTGTATATGTGTTTCTGTATATCTCTGGGTATATGGGGGCATATATGTGTATGTGTGTCCATGTGTGTATATATGTCTGTATATGTTTGAGTATATGTGTAGTCTCTCTATGCATATATGTCTCTGTTTATCTCTGGGTATGTGTGTGTGTGTGCATGTGTGTATGTGTCTGCATGTGTCTCTAAGTGTATGTTTAGTTTCTTTGTGTGTGTATGTATATGTGTGTATTTATGTCTCTGCATATCTCTGTGCTTATGGGGGCATATATGTGTGTGTCTATGTGTGTATATGTGTTTTATGTGTCTCTGTGTATCTCTGAGAATATGTTTTTATCTTGTGTGTGTGTGTATGTGTTTCTGTATGTCTCTGGGTATATGGGGTGTGTGTCTCTGTGTATGTTTGTGTTTATGCACATATGTGTGAATGTGTATATGCATGCATGTGTCTTTCTGTGTGCATGTATGCAACTGTGTCTTTGTGTGTATGCATACATATGTGCATGCAGGTCTCTGTGTTCATGTATGTGTGTTTGTGGTCATATGCATATTTATGTTGCCTGTGCATATCTGTGTTCACATATGTCTGTCTGTATATGTGTACATTATACATGTTTATATTTATGTATATTTATGTTTGCATATGTCTGTGTGTCTTGTGTTTGTCTATATGTGTGTGTATAAAATGTGCATGTACATATGTGTTACTATTTGTGTATATTTGTAAATATATGGACCCGTGTGTCTGCATGAGCCTGTGTTTGCCTCGTGTGTGTGCACGCTTGTGCAAGCATGCTGATTTTTAACTCCAGTGGGCGTGGGAGTGAGATGCGGTTTCCAAAGGGAAAATGTGAGTCTGGGTTGGGTCAACAGATGAGGAAAGAAGGCGATGATGAAACAGTGCCTCCTGACTGGGCTTCAGACCCAGATATTGTCATGAAGAGTGACACTGGGAGGACCTGGAGGGTGGCAGTTCTGCAGACCGTGTGTATTAGATACCATTTGTGAGAACATTCCTCTGCTCAGGTGGATTCTGCTCCCCCTCGTCCATCCCTTTTCCAGCCTTCTGGTAACAGCCAGCATCCTGGGAGCCTTTCTCCCCTTCCCCTGTGAGCACATTCTTTGAGTACAGCAACAGGATTAGTGAAAGCGTGCCACCCACCTGGACCAACTGGGACCCTTCCCAGCAGGCCAGAGCCCCCTTCTGTGAATTGGTATACTTGGGCGTGAGGGTGATGTGTGAGCCTTGAGCTGTGAGGGCCATATTTTCTGTGCGAGAAGAGCAAGTGAACACAGCCAAGACTGAAGCAAGGAGAACACAGAAAAGGAGAGACAGCACCCTGGTGATCATTTCCTGTGCTCCCCTAGATCCAGCCTTGCCTGAATCCAGATGCACTTTTCAGCCATGTCAAAAGCAAAGCAGGATAATGAACTCAGGTGCTCCTCCAGGCAGAGGGGAGGCTTGGAGGTGAGAGTGTGTGCAAGCGCGTATGAGGTGCCTGGGGGAAGGCAGGCAGGTGGCAAAGGCATTTTTAACAGATGCCATGAAGAAGCGTCAAAGATTGAGACTGAGAAACTCCGGCAGGTAGAACCAAGCTTCAAGCATGGGAGAACCCATGAGGCAAATTTTGACTCTTTCTAAGAAAGAGATTTCTGACGAACTGTCTCAAAGTAGAAGGGTCATTTCAAGACTGCGAGTCCCATCACTTCAGCCCCCCATCCTTGGAAGAGGCCAAGTGGGAGGAGAAAGTCAAGGGTGGTGTATCAGTCAGAATTATCTGGAGAGTCAAACAAATCCCACCCCAACTGACAAGAGGTTCTCATAGGAAGAATTCTCAGGTTGCTCACAGAATTAAAGGCGGGTCTATAAGAGCCATCGCTCTTGGTGTGGGAACTTGGACTATCTGCTCCTCTCTGCCTGGCTTGATGGTCTGCTCTGTCTGTGGGGTGAGGAAGATGACCACGGTCACTCCGGACTTCACGGGCTCCCACTTCGCAACTCTGCCCACAAGAGAACATCTCGGTGGAGAGCTCTGATTGGTTCTGCTTGGGTCATAGGCCCACCCCTGGAGTCATCACTGAGCATGACTGGCCAGGTCTGGTTGTGTCATGTGTCCATCCCAATGGTTGAGAGTAGAAGTTACTAGAAGAAGGGGAACAAAGGAAAATGTGCTGGTCTTCTGAAGACATTAGTCACCATGGTCCACCATGGATGGTGTGGGAAGGATTCAAGATGATGTGGCAAGATGCGTTTTTCACTACTCGGGCGCATGGCAGGGATGTCGACGGCACTTGTTGAGCCAATGTGGAAAGAGTCATTCTGGGTTTTGTGATGCTTGTCTTGTTACAACCTGGTAGTTGACTTTGCCCTTGGGGACTTTTCTCTGACCAGCAGGGGAGCTGTTTCGGCTGCGTGCCATGGGAAGGACATGGACAGGGAGGCCCTTGTTAGTGGCCCGCATACTCACTCCTCACCTCTCAGATAAAGCACTCCTCTGAGAAGACATTTTCATGCTGGAACACTGTGGGTAGTAATTTAAAATTAACTAGGTGGTTATTAAATCACTCCTGCTTGTTCTAGTTATCCCTGGAGCCTGTCTGCCACCCCTGCCTCCCCCAAGTGTTCCAGTGAGTCAAAGTTATGTGAGAACAAAATCATAAAGAGAAATATTAGGGGGAAAAGGATGGATGAAGTTCCTTGGAGCTCCTGAATGAGGTTATTAGAGTAGAAATGACTATTTAAGGAGTGAAGATAATTGTAAAAATATTTGATCAAATTCTCAGTTTAGTGAATTTTGAAGAAAATGCTGTTTCTCATAGAATGCCAAGTGTTCTGTTTCTGGTCTCCCCTCTGCCCTTCATAGCCTGAGTAGTCTTACTAGGGAAACATGTAATGGCCCTTTCTTTCCCTAAGCAGGGACGGCAAGTCTAGGCTAAATGTGCTGCTATTCTCCATGTCCACACTCAAGGCAGACATCACTAATTGATTACAGCAAGCCTCCAACTTCTTCTCTTCCTACTGCCAGCTATCAACTGGAGTTGAACACAAGAGGACACCTACGTGTCTTCCCAGTTCTATGGTGCCAAGGGTCAAGCTGCCCAGCTTAGCACTGGCTTTTTCCAGAGCCTGTCTCTTTACTTCCTGCCCCTATACTTTTTGCCTTAGAACTTGAATATTCTCATTCCTCCCTGGACTTTTGAACAGTTTTCTTCTAATCTGATAGGGGATGGGGAGTTGTTAAGCAAATAGCTTCTAAAATCAGACCCCGTGGGTTCTGTCAAAGTCAAAATAAAAATATAGAGACAAATCTTTACGTTTAGCATTTTATTGGGGAAGAAAGAATTGCAATTTGGGGTATGTATGTAGACCGGGCGGTCTTTGATATGTCCAAAGAAGAAAGAGAAGATTGGGCGTTTTATACAAAAGAGAAATATTATCTATTGCTCTTCAAGAAAGTTCATTGACCCTAGTGAGGTTTAGGAGAGCTGGTGAGCTCCGATGAGTGGGAGGTGGCTGTGGGTGGAATGAGTCCTAGAGTTATAGCAAGGCATTGCAGAAACTGTCAGTAAAACTGGTCTCAGGTTACAACAGGCAGCTTCAGCAGCCAAGCTAACAAAGAATTACATTCTTGGAGGAATGTTGTGTGTCCAGATTGCTCCCTCCCCAACACCCCGGGCTTCTCGACTTTGTCTACTTGAGTGTGACAAGAATGACCCAATTCATACGATTACCTTTCAAAGTTCATTTCCTGCTTTGCCAACTCTGAGTTGGCATGTTTTTTTCCCCCTTTTTTGAGTCAGGGTCTCACTCTGTTGCCCAGACAGGAGTACAGTGGCACAATCGCAGCTCAACCTCCTGGGCTCAGGTGATTCTTTGCCTCAGCTTCCCGAATAGCTGGGACTACAGGCATGCACCACCACACCAGGCTAGTTTTTTTTTTTAGAGACGAGATCTCACTGTGTTGCCCAGATTGATCTTGAACTTCTGAGCTCAAGTGATCCTTCTGCCTCAGCCTACCAAAGTGTTGGGATTACAGGCATGAGCCACCATTCCTGGACTGAATTGGGCAATTTTGAGTAAAACATTTGCTTACGGAGCTCACCTTCCTGTCTGAAATTTGCATATGATAATAATATCTATTTCTCAGGGTTGATGTGACGGCAGCACAAGAAAACTCATGTGAGACCTTTAGCACGTAATGAGTCCTGAGTGAGTTGTACATGCTAGAGTGGCATTGTGACATCTGTTAGAGTGGTTTTGTGTCTGACACTCTTGCTGGCATTGATGTCTCTATTAGGCACCTGTCCCTTGATTCCACTATCCATTTCATTCCCTTCCTGGCCCTGGCCCCTTCTTCACTGTATGTAAGCCACAGCTAAGACACCTCTTCCCCACAGAGCGACCCTTTCCTGTGTGTGTGTGTGTGTATGTGTGTGTGTGTGTGTTGATTCAGGATCTCACTTCATTGCCCAGACTGGAGTGCAGTGGCATGATCATAGCTCACTGCAATCTTGAACTTCTGGGCTCAGGCGATCCTCCCACTTCCAACCTCCCAAGTAGCTGAAACTACAGGCACATGCCACCACTTCTGGTGAATTTTTTGATTTTTTTGTAGATGAGGTCTTGTGAGGTTGCCCAGGCTGGTCTTAAACTCCTGGGCTCAAGCAATCCTTCCACTTCGGCCTTTCAAAATGCTAGGATTACAGGCAAGAACCACCACGCCCAGTCCTTTTCCTGCGTGCGAGCATTTCATGAGGCTGCCACGTTGGTCAACCCCAGGGAGACAACTACACTTGCCTTCCTGAGGGCATCCTCCAGGGAGTGTCATTCCTACAGACTGCAGAGGGGGTCCCTCTGTGACTAAGTCACAGCCTCCGCTCTCAGAAGCTCTCAGGCTCCTAGAGAAGGCAAGGTGTGGTGCCATGTATGACTGGCACACACTAGGCACTCAGTCAATGTGGGCAGAATGAACGGAGAAAAGAGAAGGGCAGCCCTCATCTTTCTCAGGGAGGGGGGCTGCGTTGGTGGTCAGTGACGGGTACTAAAATGAAAGCGAAGTCAGACAGAAAACGTCACACCCACTGACCTGTTGCTCTGACTCTGCCAGGGAGGGTTCCGAGTGGCTTAATGGCAGGTAGCCTGATGGCTTCCTTCAGAGTCCTCTGTGGTCAACTAATCAGGTTACAGCAGATGCATCTACCACGGAACTAGTGATGCTTTGAGGCAGATAATTATTTGCTGTGGGGCTGTCCTGTGTACTGTGCCATGTTTAGCAGCGTCCTGGCCTCTACCCATTAGATGCCAGGAAAAATGTTTGCCCCCAGCTCCAATCGTGACAACCAAACCCGTCTCCAGACATTGCTAAATATTTCCTGGAAGACAACATTGCTCCAGTTACGAACCACTGAGTTATTAAACAGCTGTACCTGCAGGTCCCCGACCAGGTGACAGCCATTTGCAAGCAAGGCAAGATGGGAAGGGCAAGTCTGTCATTTTACCCCTTTTTAATTTAGCATTTTTGAGGCTTGGCATGGGGGCTGCAGGGATGGAGGGTCTTCTAGTGACCTGTCCATGACATTGGACTTTGGGGGACAAGGATCCAGGCAAATGTTTCCTTTATGTTATCAGGTAAGTAGTGACCGGGTTGCATTGGGAAGGGGAGGACAAAAGGAGGGGATTTGAGGGGTTTCTGGGATTTTGGAGACTGTCCAGTCTGGTGAAGCTTCTGTCTTTTGGGTGGGGTTGGCATCTAGGACATCAGGCTTGTCATGTGGCCAGGGGACCTCCCAAGAGTCTTCTTTTCTCCTCTTTCCTTCCCTGACTAAATAAACTTTGTGGGCTTTATTCGAGTCCAGTCTTCTAGGAAGGCTTCTCTGACATCCCTTCTCTCGAGCTAGGTTGGGTCCTTCTGTGAGTCCATAGTTCCCCTTCCCCACCCCATGATCCTTCCATCACAGTCCTTAATGCACAGGGTTCTACTTGTCAATCTCTGCCATGCATCCGTGACCTCGATGTCATGTTCATTTTTGTACTCCCGATGCACAGTGGGTGGGCATCTCTTCATTCACTGCAGTTGGCTGACTGCCTCTTGGGGCCAAGCCCTGCGTTAGGCACAAAGGTGATCAAACAAGATGTAGATCCTGGCTCATGGAGCCAGCAGGCATTCCCGTGTCAGGGTCCTGAGTCTGTAGAAGCATCTGGGAATCTGGCCAGGGACTGGGGCCACGGAATCACAGGATACCAGATTCCTTCCTGGAACTTTGCACAGCTGTGTGAAGTAGGATTTAGAATGATCACATTCATTGTACCATAGAGGAAATTGGGACCCAGAGAGGTTAAAGGATTTGCTCAAGGTCACTCAGGAAGTTGGCAGCAGAGTGTGGGTGAACCCAGAACTTTCGACTCTTGATTCATTGCTTTGCTTGGATTCTGGGTAGAGAACAGACTTGAGTTGGAATTGAAATCGTTACCTAGATCTGTGACGTTGGTCGAGCCACTTAACTTTTCCAAGTTTTGATTTCTATCATCTGTAAAATGGGCACAATTCTAAGCTTCCTCCTAGGGTTTTTTGGAAGCATCAGTGAGATGGATCCGCATAAAGACAACTCTTAATAATACATGGTAGAGCTCCCATGACATGGTGTCTGCCGCTTCCAAAACACAAAAGTATATGTTCCTTTGCAGGGCGCAGTGCAGAATCCCAGAAAGGGATCCATGATCTCATGGCCAGAATGGCCTCCAGGAAGAAGGTGCGCAACTTCCCGGGAACGAACATCCCTCCTTCCTCTCGGGAGCCCAAATTCCAAGAAATGCAGCTAAATTTGGCCCTCAAACAGCTTTTACAGAGCACGTCGCAGCTTTTTTTTGGGACTAGAGAGCCAGTTTCCATGATGAAAGTGGCATAGAAGCAGAGACCCAGCTAAAAACAGCCACCGCCCAGGCTGGTGTTAACAGGATGCAGCCTCCCCTGCTGTTTTGGGGGTTTGGCCGCTTCGACTTCCGCAGCAGCGTTCCCCATCACCACTAGGTGGCAGCGTCGCAACGCATGGCGGGGACCGCGCCCCAGGACCCCGACCTAGGGGAGGGAGGCGCTTCGGAAAATGATGCCCACGAAATGCGCACCAGCTACAACATTCCCCATTAAATTATTCCCCTTTTATTTGGGGCCTTTATTTGCACGGCAGGAGCCCAGTGGAAGTATCTTTTCCGGGGACTTTATGCCTCAGAAACCAAGCTGGAGAATTGAGGGTGAAATCCCAGCCACATGGCCCTGTGGGTGTCCCTGCTGCTGGCGGACACATGTTCCCCCAGCCCACCTAACTTAGGAGGCGCATGCCTCTGTTCCATGTCGTAGTTGAAACACTGGCCTTAGTTTGGAAGTTTCTGGGAGAGGTGGCCTAGGTTGGGGGAAAGGCACTCATTTGGAGCTCGGGGTCTTACCCAGGTGGTCAGTTGTGCAGGGATGGAGTTTGGGCTCTGGTGTGTGGTGGTCTTGTGTTCAGGTTGCTAGATCACACGGAGAATGGGGGGCACTGGTGGACCCTACCTCATGGGCTGTCAATCTCTGCCAGTAATATGTGAGTCACAGATGGGTATTTCTTAGGGTGGTGCCTGGCAGGTAACAAGGGCTCAAACATTACTTGCTTTTGCTGTTTACTCAGTATCTTGTGTACATTAGCCACTCAACAAATAGTAGCCTAATAAGTTTTGTTGTCCTGGCTTGGGAGATGGCAGAGTGTGTGGGGTGATCTCACAGCCCGATTCCCAAAGCATGGTCCTGGGCCTGCAGTGTGGGCACCCCGGGTGCTTGTTTGAAATGCAGAGTCTGGGCCCCTCATTAAACTCCCTGCAGTGGGACCTTCCTTAATGGCATCTCCAGGGGTTTTTTGGCACACTGAAGTTGGAGAAGTGTCACTCTGAAGCTCCCTGCCACCCCAAGGGCTGGGATTCACCCCAGGCCCAGAAATGAGCTCTGTCTCTCAGAGTCACATGTTTGGGAACAGCCATCACCAGGCTAACCCTGCCTTTTAACCATGTCTCTTACTTCTCTCCAGCACTGTCTCCAGCAGGCTGCACATTCAGGTGTGCTGGAGTGACAAGTAACAGTGGATGTGGCCATGCTTGACTCACTTTCCTGGGCTCCCAGGTCCAGATCCTTACCCCTGAAGGACCCACCAACCTTGTCTGTGGATACTGCATCCTCCCTATCACCCCAGAGACTGGAAAACAGACTGCTCCTGACTACGTTTCCCGCCCACCCTCAGCCACTAAAGTGTCTCTTATGTTCCGGCTTTCTCTCCAGGTGCTGTTGCTCCAGCTCTTGGCCTTCGGGACCTTTGGGAACCACCACGTCTCCTAGCTGGTCCCCTGCCCTTTTTCCTTCTCCCCAGCTCCCAATCTTCTGCCAGACTGACCTCTCTAGACTGAGCTCTGTTGGTTTCACTTTGCCCTTCCCAAACCAGCTCCCCACAGCAGATTTGAGGACTGCCCTCCTTTGCCCGGCAGCTGAGGCCTTCTACGACCTTCTAACGACCTCCAGTTTACTTTTGTGGCTCCATCTCCAGCTTCTTTCCTCTCTTATTCTAGGTTGGGGGACTTTGGGCTGACTCTGGCTCACAGTCTGTGTAGATAAAGTCTGATTGGAACCCAGTCATTTGTTTACTTATTGTCACCCCATAAAGGCAGAGATGAGTTGTTTCAACACAGATCGCATGGCTCACAAAGCCTGAAATATCTACTCTCTGGCCCTTTACAGGAAAAGTGTGCCGACGTGTTGGCATCTCATGTCCTGGCCTGGCTCTGGTGGTCCTTCCATTCCCAAAAGTCCTGGCGCATTTCTTCCCATAGTGATTCTTCTCACCAAGACTGTCCAGCTCCAATGCCATCGAATTTGGCATTGTTTCAGCAAGCATTTATGGAGGCTCTGGCAGGTGCCTGGCCTGTCATGTGCTGGGAAGATGTCCTTGCACTCAGGAGCTAAGGCCGGAGTCGCTGGCCTGGCTGCTGTCCAGAATCCCCTCCAGAGTTTGGCGTAAGAGCTCTCGGTCTCGTTTTATGATTGTCGTGTCTTCTTGGCCTTGAGGCCAGGTGCCTGCTCCTGTTTCTGTAGCACTTGGCACAATGCCCAGCACACAGTGAAGGTCAATATAGTCGGCTGGAATAAATGAATGAATCTCTCTTCTCCCCAGGGTCTGGTCCTGGGTGATCATCCTGGGGGCTGGCTCCACCTCCCCTGAGCTTTCAGCTGCTTCTGGGATTCCATTTCAGGCCAGACACTATTTATGTCTGTGCTTCTCAAACTTTCACTTGCAAAGGAACCACTGAAAGATGGTGTTAGAGCAGGGAGGCTGATTCTTCAGGTCGAGGATGGAGCTCTGACTTTCTAACATGTTCCCAGATGATGCTGAGGCTGCCATTCCAGGGACCACATCTTGAGTAGCAAGGGTTGGTTACTACCCCCGACTTCACCCTAGAGTTGCTTGGGAGCCTTTAAATGCCTGTACCTAGATCTTACCCCTGATCAGTTAAATCAAGGAAGGGAGTGTGGTGGGCCTTATCTCTCAGGTAATTTTAATGTGCAGCCAGCACTAAGCCTTGACCTAGAATCACCAGCCTAGAACTGTGATGCTGCTTTCGAAATAAACCCCCTTCCAACGTCACTACCACCTGGAACAGTGGTTTGCAAAGTGAGGTCGCCAGACCAGCAGTATCAGCCTTGCCTAGGAACTTCTTAGAAATGCGAGTTCCTGGTTCCACCTCAGAGCTACTGAATCAGAAACACTAGAAGCAAGGCCCAGCAATCTGTGTTTTA
Organism: Carlito syrichta; assembly: GCF_000164805.1. Taxonomy (NCBI): domain Eukaryota; kingdom Metazoa; phylum Chordata; class Mammalia; order Primates; family Tarsiidae; genus Carlito; species Carlito syrichta. The sequence goes on from NW_007248104.1 coordinate 163,904, forward strand.
ATGTGCACTCCAGAAAATCCCAAAGCATGCCTAAGAACCACTGTCCTAGAAATGTCTGACCTTGGGTCCACCAGAAAGCTCCAAACTGCTCTTCCTGCCTCTGGGCACACCCTGTCCAGCCTATTCTTTATTTTGCAGTGTGAGTGATTTTCCAGAAGTATCCATCTGACCAAGTTACTCATCTCCTAAAATATCCCAAGGCTCCCTCCCTGCTGTCCTCAAGCCCGTGGCAGAGCTCTGAGGGCTGAATCTTCCTAGCCCACCTCCCACCACATCCTGCCTTGGCTGTCCTGTTCCAGAACACAGAACCATGGGTGGTTCCCAATGCTCGGAATGCTTTTCCTCCTTTTCCCATCTGGGTGTTCACGGGTGCTGAGTCTCGAAGAACAAAGAGATGTCTGGACAAGGGTCGGGGATATGGATTCTTTCCCAGTTACTCTCCCTGTTGATTATGACAGGGACTGAAATCAGGTTTTTGTTGTTGTTGTTCTGAAAGTTTTCTGACCTTCACTGTGCGAACTGGAAGTTCAGTTCTCTTGAACTTCCTATTTACCTTGTTATTGGAAAGTTTTTTGAAAAAACCAGACAAAACACTCTGGCTGCTCTCTCTTATTTGTGTGACCCTCTGAGCTGCCAGCAGAAGCTTTGGGACATAAATGTGGGAAAACCCACCCATGTGATTCTGGATTCTCTAGTTTTTTCAATCACCAAGGAGCTCCTGTGATTCTCAAACTTGGCTGATCATTGGCATTGCTTAGCTGGGAGCATAACTATTTTTTTTTGTTTTGTTTTTATTGGGATAGTCAAACACACACAAAATTTACTATTTTTAGCCATTAGTAGGTATTCAGTTCAATAGTGTTAAGTATATTGCAGGATTGTGAAATGGGTCTCCGGAACTTTTTCATTTTGCAAATCTGAAACTCTATATCAATTAAATAATGACTCTCCCTGCCCCTGGCAAGCACCATTCTATTTTTGATTAGGTGCCTTATCTGAGCACAATCAGAGAGCACTTGTCTTTTTGTGACTAGCTTATTTCACATAGTTTAATGTCCTCATGGTTCATCTATGTTGTAGCTTGTGTCAATACCTTTCTTTTCATAGGTGAACAATATACTACATATTGTTTTTCCATTCAAACATTGATAGACATTAGGGTTACTTTACCTCTTGGCTAGTGGGAATAAGTCTATGGCAAACATGGGTGCACTACTATCTCTCCCAGATACTGCTTTCAATTCTTTTTTTTTTTTTTGAGTCTGAGTCTCACTCTGTAACCCAGGCTGGAGTGCAGTGGTGTGCTCACAGCCGCTGCAGCCTTGACCTGCTGGGCTCAGGCAGTCCTTCCTCCTCAGCCTTCCAAGAAGCTGGAACCACAGGTACATGCCACCCTGCCCAGCTACATTTTTGATTTATTGTTGCCCAGACTGGTCTTGAATCCCTGGGCTCAGGCAGTTCTCTCGCTTGTGCCTCCCAAGGACTGGGATCACAGGCATGAACCGCCGCACCCAACTGCTTTAAATTCTTAAGGGTGTATCTCAGAAGTGGGATTGCTGGGTCACATGATAGTCCTTTTTTAATTTTTGAGAAACTGCCATGCTATTTTTTATAGTGGTTGCACCATTTTACATTCCCACCAACATGCACAAGAGTTCCAATTTCTTTTCATCCTTGCTAGTACTTATCATTGTGTGTGTGTGTGTGTGTGTGTGTGTGTGTGTGTGTGTGTGTGTGTGTAAAACCATCCTAATGGATGTCAAGTGGTATCACATTGTGGATTTGATTTGCACTTCCCTAATGACTAGTGATGTTGAACATCTTTTCATATACTTGTTGGCTATTTGCATAGCATTTTTGGAGAAAAATCCTTTCTCCATTTTTTTTTCCATTTTTAAAGTAGCTTTATTTTTGTTGTTGTTGTTACACATGGGAGCTTTTAAAAATGCCAAAGTCTGGGTCCCATTTCCAGAGATTCTGTTTTAATTGGTTTATAGCCTGGGCATAGGGTTGGCAAAGTTGAAAACGTCCTAATTTAGCCAGAGATCTCTTCTTTGATTTCAGAAAGGTCCATTTAGTGAGTTAGATAGATTATTTCTTTTGAGAAATTTGGTGTCTTGGTGTCGCCCTTAGCAGAGGTGAAAGTTCTTGATGAAAGTTACATTAGTTTGGGCCCCACTGCTGGGGTCAATCAGACACAAGGCTGAGTGAGTCTAGATCTTGGAGGATTCCACTCAAGTACACTCAGAGGGTGGGGATGGGAAGTAACAGACTTTGCATTCCATACACTTATTCACTCTTTTAAAGGCTACCTGGTAGGTATTAATATCACGAACTAGTAAACTGAGGTTTGACGAGCTGTCTAAAAGCTACCTTTCGTCAAGAGTTAACCTCTGCTAAGTGCTTTACATCCATTTTCTTATTAAATTATGCCATGAGACGTCAGCAGTCTTACAGACGAGGAAGTGGAGTCAGAGACGTGAAGTTAAAATCGCACAGCTCACGGAGACAAGTGAATCTGAATGCGAGGCTCTTGATCCCTTTAAAAAATAAGCCCTAGCTCCGGTTTCCCAGCCCTCTCTAACCTTCCTCTCCAACATTAAGCAAGCATTCAAGAAAGAAAAACATCCTAGTTACATTGAACGCAAGGAATCTACAACTTAACAGTGAGGCGGTTATCTGCATGCAAATTTTCCCTTATCAGCCTGGGCTGTCATGGGAGGGATTCTAACCCTCATTGGAGAACGCGTTCAAAGTCGTGTTAGTAAAAATTACTTTATGTAATGAACCCTTAGATCAATTCTTATTGAAATGAGCTGGAATTAGATTTTTGCTCTTTCCACATGTAATGCTTTCAATTCAGTGATGAATTGCCAGAGTCAGCAGCTATCTGACATTTCAATGCCGTGCCTGGCATGCTACAGTTTTCTTGTTTGCAGGCCCTTTGCGGAGGGAAAGCAGGCCTATCAGAGTGCATTTATAATTTAGTGGAGCTGTTTGATAGAGACTTTTTTTCTTTATTCAGGGAGAATTTGCCGTTTTAACATTTAAATTCATTTGTTTTCTCCAACCTCTCTAGGGTCACTGTGTGAATATTAATGATGACATGCCCAGGCAAATACGTTATTTGTGTAACTTGGAGCAAGCCACCTCACCTCTCTGTTTTCTCTTCCCTTGCCTTCGAAATGAAAGCATGGAGTCAGGTCCCTGTCTGCCAAAATTCTGTAGCTCTTACCAAGTGTTAAGAACAAAGTAAGAGAAATATTAAGTTCAGCAAAGTCAAGACTTATGCCTTGTTAATATAAATTGTTCTTTTCTTCTTTTATGTGTTCCTGCCCCAGCTCACACAGCAAGAACTTATCCTAAGGCTTCTGCTTTCTCAAGGGCTAATAGGGAAGCTGCTGTCGCTCTGACGGCCTTTCCCCTCCTACAAAGACGGACCACCCAGGTAACCTGGAAGATGGGGAAAGGCTGCCGTTCCTCAGACCACTTTCACCAGGGCTGGGTGCCCATGGTCATTCCTTTCTGTCCTGGTTAGGATGTGAGGCCAGCTAGGATTCTCTAGGCAGAAGTCTGAGGAAGCCATACATATTGTAAAATTATTTGATTAGATGAGTGTACTCTTAGACTCAGATCTTCCTGGAGGAGTGTTTGTTTTACCATGCTGCAGTGATTCTCTCTGTAGCTAATATAAATATTCTGAGTTATAGACAATTTTGTCTGGTACTAATATGGCTCCCCACTTCTATTTTGTTAGTATTTGCCTAGTATCATTGTCCATTCCTTTACTTTCTATATAAAAACCGTTTCCATGTATTTATTTATTTATTTGTCAGAGTCTCACTTTGTTGCCCTGGCTGGAGTGCACTGGCTTGCTCATGGCTACCGCAGCCTTGATCTGCTGGGCTCAGGGGATCCTTCTGCATCAGCCTTCCAAGTAACTGGAACTACGTGCACCACCACGTCTGGCTAATTTTTTGATTTATTGTAGAGACGAAGTCTCACCAAATTGCCCAGGATGGTCTCAAATCCCTGGACTTAGGCAATACTCTTGCCTCGTCCTCCCAAAGTGCTGGGATTACACGTGTGAGCCATCATGCCTGGCATTATGTTTTTGTATTTTACACAGCAGATAGCTGGATTTTTCCCTCACTCAAATTTGATAATCTTTTTTTAAACTAGGGTGGTTATTCCATTTACATTTACTGTGATTATTGATGTTTGGACTTGTTTCTACCATTTTAACTTTTTGATTTTTCATTGGCACTGCTTATATACATATACATAAATATATAAAGTTTTTTTTCTGGTCTATAAGAATTAAGATTTAAAAAATTTTTTTCCTTTTTCTATCTCCTGAGGTGGAAGCTATAAACTCTGTTTTCACTCTTTAAATGCTTATCTTTGCAATTTTATTATGTATATGAGACTTCATACCTTTTATGGTTGGTATATTTTATTGTAAATTTTAAATTTAGACATGGGGTCTTGCTCTTTCATTCAAGCTGGAGTGCAGTACTATAATCATAGCTCACTCCAGCTTTGACCTCCTGGACTCAAGCAATCCTCCTGCCTCAGCCTTTTGAGCAACTGAGACATAAGCACAGACAGCCACGCCCAACTAATTTGTTTTATTTTATTTTTTTAGAGACAGAGTCTTGCTATGTTGCCCAGGCTGTAATGTTGATATCTTGTTTATCACCTCCCTACCCTCCCTGAATACACAAAGATCTTGGAATAGTCTAGTCATCTCTCTCCTAGTTTACACACTCTTGTTGACCAGAATTTAAGTTCTTTTCATTAAGTTTACTTATCAGACAACTATTTTTGCTTTATGAATATAGTGATTATGTAGATTCAATCACATGCTTTATGCTGTTCCCCTTTTTTTCCTTTGCCATTCTTTCTTGAATCTCAGACATTCCTATCTGGGGTCATTTTGTCTCTCTTTTTTTTTTTGAGTTGGAGTCTCACTCTGTCGCCCAGGCTGGAAGGCAGTGGCCGATCCTGGCCACCGCAGCCTCGACCTGCTGGGCTCCGGCGATCCTTCCGCCTCAGCCTTCTGAGTAGCTGGAACTACAGGCACGCACTACCACACCTGGCTCATTTTGATTTATTGTAGAGATGAGGTCTCGCCAAGTTGCCCAGGCAGGTCTCGAACCCGCGGACTCAGGCAATCCACTCACCTCAGCCTCCCAAATGTGCAGGATAACAGGCTGAGCCACCGAGCCCGGCTATTTTGTCTCTCTTAACTACATCCTTTAGAAATTATTTTAGTGGGGCTACTGGTGGCTAAATCTTTTAATTTTTGTTAGTCTGAAAATGCCTTTATTTGCCCCTGTTCTTGAGATATGGTGTTGTTAGATCTGCTATTCTAGCTTGATGGTTATTTTTTTCTTTTGGCACTATGAAGAAAGAATTTTGATGACTTCTGTTGCTACTGTTAAAAAAGTTTGGTTGTTGCTGGTCTGACTGATACCTGTGCGGGTGGTGGTTGAACTTCTCCATCTGCTGCTTTTAAAGCTCTTTATTTCTCTTTGATGTTCTGTAGCTTTACCACAACTTATCTAGGAATAGACTTTATTTTACTTAGTTTATGTGGTGTGAATTGTACTTCTTGTATCTGTAGATTCATATCTTTATTAGTTCTGAAAAACTTTTAGTTTGTGCCTTTTAAGCTATAACATCATTTTTATTCTATATTTCCTTTCAGGAATTCAAATTGGAATATATGTTAGAATATTGTATTCTACCCTGCATACTGCTTGACTTTTTATGTTCCTCTTCTCGCCTTTCTGCTTTTTATCTTCCAGTTTCTATCTTTAGTTCTATCTTCTAGTTTATGAATTCTCTTCATTGACTGTGTCTAATCTGTTTTTTTAAACACACTCACTGAGTTTTGTTTTCATCAGTTATAGTTTTATTTCACAGATTTTCTTTGGTTTCCAATGTATTTGGTCTTTTTTTTTTTTTTTTTTTGAGTTGGAGTCTCACTCTGTCGCCCAGACTGGAGTGCAGTGGCCGCTCCCGGCCACCGCAGCCTTGACTTGCTGGGCTCCGGCGATCCTTCCGACTCAGCCTTCCAAGTAGCTGGAACTACAGGTGTGTGCTACCACGGCCAGCTGATTTTTTGATTTATTGTAGAGATGAGGTCTCGCTGCCCAGGCGGGTCTTGAACCCGCGGGCTCAGGCAATCCACTCACCTCAGCCTCCCAAAGGCGTGGGATTACAGGCTGAGCTACCGAGCCCAGCTTGGTCATTTTTTAAATTGCTTAAGCAAGCAGCTTTTATTCATCAGCATATATTTGGCCAGTCTTGATTTGTGAGAATCCTGAAGACATAGGTCAAGGATGCTTTCCCCCAGAGATTATTTGCATTGTTGCCTTCTGGGAGCCAAGGGCACTGCTAACCTGGAACTACTTTAGTCCCTTTCCAGGTACCAGGTTTAACAGTGATGCCTCAGGTCTGGTCTCCTCCTCACCTTGCTCTTGGCCTAAGACTTCATACTTGATTGTAACAGTGATGTTCCCTCATGACTGCTTGACTTCTCTATTCAAGTTTCAACTTAATTTTTTGACTCCTTGCAGATTTCACTTCCTTCTCGTGATCTTACCAATGAAATTTCTTTTTTTTAAGATTTAGTTTTCTTGTCTAGAGAAGTACTTCAGAGTATCTTGTCTACATATTGCCTGAAGCAGAAGTCAGTGTCTGGATTCAGACTCCCCTGTAAAGTAACACCAAGTAAAGTAACACCACTAAAGGAACACCATGCCTTCTCTGACCCTAGGTCATCCCAAATATGCCAGAAACTCTGCATTTGGGGATAATAAAGCTGATATTGCATTTCATTCTTCCTCTGCCTTACGAGTGCTTCAGAATCCAGGGGGCAAAGGGGCGAGGCTCATTGTACCTGCAGACTCCCACATGACATTCACTGTGAGCCCCAAGAGAAGAATGCGGAAGCTGTGTTTGCCCCACTTAGCTGCCCACAGAGCTCTCTGTGCACAGAGGACTCCTCATGGCTCATGTTCCACAATACACACTTTTCGATGGTAAGGGTGGGATGAAATGCAAATTGCCTTTTAAATCTTAAAAAAAGTTTTTGTAAAGACAGGATCTTGCTACATTTCCCAGGTTGGTCTCAAACTCCTGGCCTCAAGTGATCCTTCCACCTTGGCCTCCCAAAGTGCTGAGATTATAGGCATGAGCCACTGCAGCTGAAATTTGGAAATTTCTGTGGCTCTTATTTCATTTCAATATGCAATTTCTTGATCCTATTATTTGGTGACCAGGTAAATATATATAAGATGCTCCCTTGTCCTTGGTAGATTGTCTCCATTTAATATATGAGCACAATTTAAGATAAACTTAGGAGATGATCACTATGTGTATATTTCTGGATATCCACTATTTATACTGGACGTTAGCCAAAAATTAAAAATAAAAAAAAGTCCCTGCTGGCTTTTGTGAGACAGTAACTTGCAGTTAAAGACTGCCTGCAATAAGAGTGAGTGTGTGAAGGAGGGAAATAATAGGGTTGGGGCTCTGGGTGACCTTACGCAGGAGTGTGTGGGACAGGAGGGAGGCTTAGGAAGAGCAGAAGGTCAGGAGCAGCTTCTGCTGTGTTCACGGAACATTCCCAGGTGTGCTGTGCTGGAGTGGTGTGGTCAGGGAATCCCACTTTTAAGCAACTCAGGAGTCTAGGGCTATTCTTTTGTTTTATTCAAGTTGTAAAGATGTACTCCACAAGTAGGTTGCATGCAGGTGAAGTGTGGCCTTCTAGTGGGCCCTTTCTCCTCCGACAGTGGGCTTGGTCCCCAGTGGGTTGCCATGTATCCCCCATCTCTCCTGCCTCCCTTTTCCCACGGCAGTGCCCCACGACTGCTGATCCCACCCTTGTGCTCCTGTGGCCAGGGATCAGGGCCCTCTTGTGAGTGAGAACACGTGATGTTCAGTTTTTGCTTCTGTGATGGTTGACTCAGCATAATGGTCTCCAGCTGCATTCATGTTGCTGTGAAAAGCACGATTTGTTCTTCTTTATGGCTGTGTGATATTCCGTTGTGTATATTTACCCCATTTTCTTTATTCAGTCCACTTTTGATCTGGGTTGGTTCCATAGTTTTGCTATTGTGACTAGAGCTGTAGTGAACATACATGTAAAGATATCTTTTTGGTAGAGTGATTATGTTCCTTTGGGTATATTCCCAGAAGTGAGATTGCTGGATTGTATGGAAGTCCAATTTTTAGTTCTTTGAGAAAATATAGTGCTGTCTTTTCCTGGGCCTTCTGTGTCCCTGGCACTGTTCTACATGCAGCAGAAACAGACACGGTCCCTTCCGTCTTGGAATTGACAATGTTGTGGAGAAGACAGATCATTTCAAAGAAACAAATACACAAAGTTAATTTCAGATAATTTTAGGTTCTATAAGGTAGGGTGAGCATAGAGAGTGATGAAGGGGTGGTTAGGTAGAATGGTAGGGAAAGGCATCTCTGATAAGAGTATCTGAGCTGTAGCGTGAAGGAGGAGAAGAGTTGGCTATTCCTGGCAGATATAATAGCCTGAGTGAAGTCCCAGAGGTGAGAAGGCGTACAGCATAACCATAGGCAGACAGGAGATCTGTGATTGGTGCTGTATTAGGTATCTCTTGCTGCATGGCAAGTCACTACCATCGTGGCATGTTACAATAACCCACACTTATGATCTTGCAGTTTCTGTGGGCAAGGAGTCTGAGCACAGCTTAGCTGGGTCCTCTGCTTCAGGGTCTCATAAGGTTGCTGTCAAGATGTTGGCTGGATGGTATTTTCATCTCAAGTCTCAACTGGGATCTGCCTCCCACCTCATTTAGATGGTTTGCAGTATCGGTTTCCTTATGGGTGCATGGTTGAGTACCATGGATTTTGCTAGTTGTTGGTTGGAATCAGCTATTGGGTCCTAGAGTGTGAAGTTTCTAGAGTCCTCCTGCAGCCCTTTGCCACTTGGGCTTTCTCAACATGACTACTTCAACAAGCCAAAAAGAATGCTTTTTCAGCATGAAGGAGCCCGATTCCTTTTTAAAGAACTTTTACCTGATGTATCCTGGCCCACCTAAGATGATCTCCCTTCAGAATAATTCAAAGTCAACTAATTTAGGACCTGAATTACATCTGCAAAAGTCTGTTCACTGTTGCTATATTCTACTGGCAAGTCCAATATTTTATCTGCCTTTCTTTCCTATCAATAAAACCTTGGTTTTACTCAGAAGACAAAGTACTTAGTGAAGAAGACTGGGCTTCCCGAGCTCCCTTGAAACTACCACTGGTAATGTATCAAGGTTCTGGCCAATGACTTGCAAGTTGCAGTTTAAAGAAAAGTTATCACTTTTCTGATAAAAGGGGCAGACTCAACTGGCATGTTCCTTTTCCCCCTTTGCTCTTTTCCCTTCTTCCTCCCTGGAACTTGGATGCAAAGTCTATAGTTGGAGCAGCCATCTGGTGACCACAAGACTCCCTATTTTTCTGATGGTGGCAGAGCAAGAAGATAGGAGGAGACTGGATCTCCAATAGCATTTAGATCTTCTCTGAGCTTCTTGTCGTGTGAGAAAAATATCCTCTTGTTTGGTTACACAAATATACGTAGCCTTCTGTTACATGCAGCCAAATGCAATCCTAACACAAAGAGTCAAAAGTCCTAACCATATAAGACAAAAGTCAGGCAATGGAAGTTCTTTCTGGGCACATTCTGGAGAATGGGATTTATTCTCAGTTAAATGGGAACATGTTGAAGACTTTTAATCCTTCCTGGATTAATGTCTGTTTTGGAAAGGTCTCTTGGTTACTTATCAAAGATGAATTGTGATATGGGGTGTGTACAAGATTGGAAGGAAAGGCTCAGAGAAGAATGAGTAAGTCTTCCAGGTTAACACAGCTAGAAAGGGACAGAAATGGGTTCCCACATGCACATTTGTTTGACTCAAAAGCATGAGGTTTAGTCATTGTCTCTGATTTTAGTCAAGGTCTTTGTCTACCTGCTGTTGCTAAAAGAGCCTGGAAATGATCACTCCACTCAATTTATCTCTGGCATCCGTTCTCTGAAAAAACTAATGATTTTCAGAATCATAAAAGAGAAATTAATTCTGGGTCTGGAAATTTTTCCATATCAATCTGGGTAAGCCTAATTAAAGTCAAGAAAAGAAAAATGTGTGTGTGTGTGTATGTGTGTGTATGCAGGAGAGGACTTTCTTTTCTATTATGATTTGCTTACATTGCTTTTAAATCCCTATTGACTAATGCCCACCTGGTACTAAGTTACTAATGCTTGGAAATAAAAATGATTTCAGCATCATAATCAGAACTCTAATCAGCCCCAACTGAATGCAAAATGAGCTTGGAACAGGGCATCCCTCTTCAACATGATGTTGAATTTTATCCAGGGGTCTCTAAGGGAGTCATGCAGGATTTGATGGGTCAAGGCAGTGTTGCGGCCAAGTGTATTAGACTGAAGGTGGAGGTCTGGGCTCCAGTTCCTGGTCCTCCATTTTTTTTTTTGCTGAGAGACACTAGAGAAATCACTTTCTTTCTTCCTTTATGGTCTTCAGTCTCCCTATCTTAAAAGTGTTGCTCTCTAACCAGAGTAAAGTCTTTTAATTTGTGTTTCCCAGAGTCCTGAAGTTCTAGAGGTTAATCTGAGAAGAGAGGCTGCCTCTGTAGGTTAGCTGAGTCTAGAATGGACAATAAGTGAAGGGCAAGGAAGTTGCTTCCAAGGTAGGTACCTGCAAACTCATCTCTGAGGAAGTTTACCTTTTAACTCCACTCTTTTGCTACAGTAGGGTGAGGGGGCGGGGGAAAAAGCTTTGTAAGTCGTCAATAAAAGCACTTACTCTAATTAGATCCATCATGGACCTTCTGACCATCCTCATGAAGGGCTGAAAGCTGGCCATCTGCTTTCTTCCCCTGAACAAATTCCTTTTGCTCTCTTAGCTCCTTGGGCAAAGCAGATATAGCGAGTCAAGGAGAGTAGGAACAGCCTGTAGAGAAGAAGAATGAAGAAGTGATGGAAAGATGCAATGAGGGGACTAGCAGGAAGCACTCTTGGGGCATGGGACCATTCTACCTGGAGGAGGAAGAGATAAGCCTGAGGTGTGAAGTGAGGCAGATGTTTGGGACAGTTCTTTGTAAGACACAAGCTATTGAGAGTTCTAAGCATCTCATTCACTTCCTTCATAGCTTTAATCCCACCCAACTCAGTTCAGTCCATCCATCCATCCATCCCACTATCTGACCATCCATCCATCCATGCATCCGTCCATCTATGTATTCATCCATCCATCCATCCACCTGCCCATCAATTTCTCCACTAATGTACTCACCCAACCACTCCTTGGCCTATTTACACACTCACTCATTTAATTCAACCACTCCCTCTTTCTCTCTCTCTTTCTTATTCATTTATTCTTTCAACCATCATATAGACATTTGTTGAGAACCTACCATATGTCTGGGAACATAGATGAGAATGAACTCTTCAGGGAGCTCATTGTCCCAATGCTGTAAACAGATGCACAAGCAAGTCTGAGATGTGATTGTAATACAGGTGGAGTTTAGAGGAGAAGGAGAGTTCAGGGAGGTAGATCAAAGAGAGTTTCAGGGAGGCAACAACAAATGAACTGGCTCCTGAAAGAGTAACTGAAGTTTATCAGCTGGTCAAGTGGTCAAGGGTTTATTTTCTGGAGGTGTTTCCAGTTTGAGGATCTGAAGTCAGGTATATCCTTAACCGACCTTAACAGATAATACTAGCTCTGCTCCACTTTCCTCCTCCTTCCAAGCCTCAAAAAAAGTCTAGATTATTCATTTCAAATTTCTAGGCTGATGAAATTCAATTTTAATTCAACAACTGATTGTTCTTATTCAAAACATTGGATGGGGAAAAAAAACACATTCAAAGAAAAATCATAGAAGCAGGAAGTTACCTCAATCAAACTCTTCTCTGGGTAGCATCTCCTACAAGTTTCAACTCAGCATACCATCTACTGGCTTTTCTTTTGTTGAGAGACCAGTGTGTGTGTGTGTGTGTGTGTGTGTGTGTGTGGGTGTGTGTGTGTGTGTTTCTGGGTTGATTTTGTTTCAAACTCGGATTGTTTCTTATGATTTGGAACTATCTTGCCAAAGGTGTCTCTTATGTGCTAGCATTGTCACAGAACTTGACACATATGCACTCAACATTCATCAAATATTCCATTCATCAAATATTCATTAAGTTTCTTCTATCTCCCAGGCTTGGCACTAGATGCTGATGGCAATACATTGAAGAACATGACAGGTTCTTCCTTTGAGACAGCCCATTGTCTAGTGCAAGGGCCAGCACAATTTTTCTGGAAAGTGCTGGGTAGCAAATATTTCAGGCTTCATGGGTCATGTGGTCTCTGTTGCAGCCATTCAACTCTGCTCCCATAGTGCTCTTGTATCAGCTTTAGCCGACGTTTAAGAAAATGGGCATGGCTGTGTTCTAACAAAACTCTACCAAAACAGATTGGAGCCCCAGCTGTAGTTTTCAGACTGTTCATCTAACGGGGTAGGAAGAACACACAAGTAACTAACATTGATAAAATAACGTTTTCTGGGAGCTCAGAGTTGAGTCTCAACCCAGATTTGGGAAGTGGGGAAGACTGTCTGGAGGAGGTGATGTGTCATCTTAGACCCACCAGGTGAGTGGAGTTGGCAAGGTGAAGAGGCTGGGGTAAGGATCCTCTGGGCACAGCAAGTGTGCAGAGAAACCTGAAGGCAAAAGGAGGTATGATGAGTCTGGGGAAAGCAAGCCATAGAAGGAGGGAGTGTGGTGATACCAGGCAAGGTTGGCGGAGTGAACAGGGAAAGAGAGTAAAGGATCTTGTAAAACGTGAACATGGCGCAAGACCAACAGGTTTTCAGGGACTTATTCTATTTTGACTTACTTTATTTGTTTATTATTAGTTGAGGTCTCACTCTGTCTCCTCGACCTCCTTGGGCTCAGGCCTTTCTTCTGCCTCAGCCTCCCAAGTAGCTGGGACTACAGGCACTCATCACCATACCCAGCTAGGTTTTTGACTTTTTTTTTTTGTAGAGATGAGGTCTTGACTATGTTGCCCAGGCTAGCCTTGAACTCCTGGGCTCAAGCAGCCCTCCTGCCTCAGTCTCCCAAAGTGATGGAATTCTAGGAATGAGCCAACACACTTGGCCTTGCCTTGTTTTAAAAGACCCAGCACTGCCATCTCAGAGGGCCTCCAAGGTGGCATCTTGCCACAGGGCCTCAGTGGCACTCAGAGACGTGCAGCTCTTGAATGGCGGCTTGGCCTTGCTCTCTCCCTGACCTGGGAGGGCCCTCCAGGCAGCCTGTGGGCTGGTCCAAGAGGCAGGTCACCCAGGAAGAGGTTTTGGCTGCAGAATGGAAGACACAGTTTAGGAGGAAACAAGCAAAAACAAAACAAGCGTGAAAATGGAACTGAGCTAAAAAATGAGGCTTACCTAGGCCAAAATCTGCACTGGCAGACTTCGTAGTGGAGGGACCAGATGCCCTCCTGTGTGACCTTCAGTCCTGGAAATGCGTAAGAGTAATAAAAGCGAAGACGGGTCATGCTACTTCCCGCTCCCTCCCCTCCCCTCTCCTCCCTTTCCTCCCTGTCTCTAGTCATCATTCCCTCTCATCCCCTTCTCATTCCTTCCCTCCCGTCTCTTGTCATCCTCTCCTCTCCTCTCCTTCTCTCCCCTCCCCTCTCCCCACTCTTTCACACTGACCTCATAAACCAGAATTACTGAGTGTCCTTTGCTGTTGGATTCAGTGGTTGGTGGCCAGGGAAACTGCTAAACACCCGCCCTCCCTGCCACAGGACAACCCCACAGCACGGAGCTCCACAGCACCAAGTGTCAACAGTGCTGAGGCTGAGAAATCCGGTGTCAGCCTGTCTTCCAGGCGCCACTGCTCTCCATCCTGGCTCCATCCTGTCCTCATCCTCCCTCATGAACACCCTGCACATCTCCGCATCTCTGCTTCCCTGCTCTAGGTCACTGTCCCTCTCTTTGCCCAACAGCCTTGTACTCATCCTCAGGACCCATTTCAAGTGCCTCTGCTTCCAAGAACAGTTGTAGGGCTCCCCTAGGCTGGAATGAAGAGCTTCCTTCTTCTGGAGCTCACAGGACTTTATCCGCATCTGCCACGGTCCTTAGAACCTGACTGTGTCATAGAGAGTGTTATCAATCGTCTACATGTTATGCCCTCCCCCCATGCATTCCGAGCTTCTTTGCTGTCAGGACCAGGTCTTGTTCACCCCATAGCCTCTTGGTTGAATGAATAAGTAAAATATTCAGCATCATAAATATTGTCAGTATTTCTTCTCAGGTTCTGTGCTCTTTTGAGACCAATCCCCTGGACTGGCATGGAAACTCACATATTTCTCTGCTTGTTCCTTCTCTTACCCATCTTCCAGGCAAATTTTATGCAGACAAGCTTCAAACTTTTCTGAAACTCAGAAATGATTTGTGTTCGTGATTCAATTTTAATTTCATATCTTCAGCATTTTCACACTCAGCATCATTTTCCATTTTGCAGTAAATCCACCCATGCAGCTTGAACACAATTTCCCCCTGCTCCTCCCCCAATCCATTTGCCACCACCAGCGGAGGGCTTGCTTTTATGAGGATAGAGGCGAATGCCTCCCCTGCGCATCTGCGCATCTGCAAAGTGACGCCTCATTCGCATACGAACCATGGTGAGATGGTACTGAAGCTGCCTTGTTGTCCCAGAGGGAGAAGTCAGCGTCCTGTGAACCCAAGGATTCGAGCTAGCTAGCCTCTGAGGTTGCTGTGTCACATGGTGTCTGGCCCCTAACAGGTGCTCAGTAGATGCCTGTTGAATGAATACCAGATATGCAGACTGTGCTAAAGATTTAGTTTGCAGACCAAGATTATTTAAGAACTGGAGAAGTAGCGGAAAGACCACAGATATTGGGCTGCATGAACTTGAGGTCTAGTCCTAACGGTACTACTTATTTTGTGTGTGTCTTTGGGCATGTGAGCCTTGTTTCCTCTTTCTTCTAATGCACCAGATTTATACCTGTCTCTCAGGGTTGTTGTGGCAAGTAAAACAATTAGCCCATCTGGTGGTATCTGGTAAAAGTCATCTATTAATAATCATAGGACATGCAGCTGGGGTGGATCATTCCATGGAAATGATTAGACATGGAGGGCCATTCAGGTAAGTGCTGTGTCACTACCAGAGTTGGGCCTGAATGTACTGTTCTTGGTTTCTCAGAATCCCTTCCCTAGTTGGGTTCCAGGCATGTAGGTCTGACCTTCAGGGTGCCAAGGGAAGCTCTAACCGGGTCACGGTGCGTAACTCCTTCAGTGTGTGGTGTGCACAGGGCCCTGAGTGCTGGAGGCAGAGGGGAATGCGGAGAAAGTCTGATGCGTTATGGATTTGCATAGGAGACCGAGGCTCAGAGAGGTGACAGAACCTGCCCCAGGCCATCCAGTGAGCCCACTGCCAAACCTTAACCTGATGCCGAATCTCCTGACTTCCAAGCACTCACTCCTTTTCCTGCACCAAGAGGTTCACTGTTTGCATTTTGTTCTTTAGTGGCCAAAGCACACATTCTGTTAGAGCTGAGCCTGCAGAGACCCACATAGCACCGTTTTCTGTGGCATTAAATTGAGTTCCTGATTCAGCTCTTTGAAACCTGACAACCCCTCATGAGAATGGAGCACGTAGGATAAGTGTTTCTGGAAAGGGTTTCTCAGAGCCATGCTCCTTAAAGAAGCGGCCCGGCCCTGGCCTGGATGTCCTAGTGCTGCAAGGTCAGCTTCTCAATGCCAGCCTTTGATGGCGGATTGGCTTCCCTGTCTGAAAACACCAGCCCCTACGGTGAACTCAGCCTTAGGGCACCTGGTTCTCCTTTGCGGTTTCCTCAGTTCTTAATCACAGAGGGGTGTTCTCTAGGCTCAGAGACTATTCTGAGATTTTGACTTGCCGATGAATTTAGAAGGGCTTGGCACTTAAGAGAGAAGCCTGGGAGGAAGACTCTCTGCGTTCAAAGTCTGGCTCCACCATGTCTAGCTGGGTGCCCACTGGCAAGTCATTTCGTCTCTCTGCATCTCAGTTTCCTCATCTTTAAAATGGAGCGCTCCTTACGAGATTGTTGTGATGATTAAATGAGTCAAAGACAAATGGTACATGGAAGAGTGTTTATCACATAGTAAATTCTCAATAAACATCAGTTATTGTTATTAAACATAGGTGCTGGATTCTATCTTGATTCATGTCCCAGCTCTGCTTTTTTTTTTATTAAAAAAAAGATGTGGGGTACAATTCAGGGTTAGGTACATAAGTGGTCATTGTACAGGTCAAGTTTGGGGACCGCTATTGATGCTATGTGCCCCCCTGCCCTGCAGTGTCCTACTACTGCCAATTCCTTTCTTATAGTATTATGATAAATGTCCAGGGTCCACTTATGAGAGACAACATGTAGTATGTGGCACTCAGATCTTTGTTTCCATGACAGATCACTGAGTTTTATAGAATTTAAATTCACCCACGTTGCTGTGAAGTCCATAATTTTGTTTTTCTTTATGGCTGCATAATATTTCAGCATGTATATGTACCATATTTTCTTTATCCAGTCCACTTTCAATGATCAGCATGGTTGGTTCCATGTTTTTGCTATTGTTGAATAATCCAGCTCTGGATTTGGCTGAGTGGCATTGGGTGAGTTACTTGACTGCTCTGAGCCACAATATTCTATCAGACAAATAAATCTAATAACCATAGTGAAAGTTTCTGGTTGTCACATCGTCATCATTGGGACAAACTGTGCTTTGGGGATTTGCCCTGATGCCCACACACTGCTTCTTGTGTGTGAGTCAGGGTTTTTGTGTGTCATTTGCTGCAAGGCCACCTCAAATGCTCACTTTGTGATTTTGTCCCTGGCAAACACTTCCTCTCCAGGAGGTGTACCACCTTTGCCTGTCTGGCAGTATTTCTGCCAAGAACTTTAATATTTTATTTATTGCATTTTGGTGATTATTGTATACCATCAAGCAGCAGGAAGAAGTGCTGATCTTACTGGTAGAGAAGCCCAACTCATAAACTAAAAACCACAGAGACAAAGAAAGAAAGAAAAAGAGAAGAAAAAAGAATCATAAAAGTCTCCCAGCACAGCACATCTTTAACTTTTAGCTGGAAGATCTTGGACTTG
The DNA here is from genome assembly GCF_000164805.1 of Carlito syrichta. Lineage (NCBI taxonomy): Eukaryota > Metazoa > Chordata > Mammalia > Primates > Tarsiidae > Carlito > Carlito syrichta. Next base: position 181,102 of record NW_007248104.1, read on the forward strand.
GTCTATTGTCTGCCATGCAATTGTGAAATAAAAGAATAAAATTAAAGAAAGAGCTTGAAAATGGAAAGATATAGTCAAAAATTACATAAAAAATGAGGTTTAGTGAAGGACTGTTTACAGATATTATCTTTCTTTTCCTTGATGATGGCATGGGTGATTCAACTTTTGTACCCATTTGTAGTTGTGTATTTCTTTTTTTTTGAGTTGGAGTCTCACTCTGTCACCCAGACTGGAGTGCAGTGGCCGCTCCCGGCCACCGCAGCCTCGACCTGCTGGGCTCCGGGGATCCTTCCGCCTCAGCCTTTCAAGTAGCTGGAAGCCCGGCATAGTTGTGTATTTCATATGTAAGGAGGGTTGGTGGTTGCTCTGTGTTAAGAGCACAGCACAGTGCGAGGAGTTCAAGACCAGCCTGGAAAACATAATGAAACCTCATCTCTGCCAATAAATAAATAAATAAATAAATAAATAAGTAAATAAGTAAATAAGTAAGTAAATAAATAATCCAGGCATGGTGGTGAATGCTTGCAGTGCTAGCTACTTGGGAGGCTGAGGTGGAAGGATCGTATGAGCCCAGGAGATGGAGGCGCTCGTGAGCTGTGATCGTGTCATTGCACTTCAACCTGGTTGATAGAGTGAGACCCTGACTCAAAAAGGCAAGAACAAAACAAAAACAACAACAAAAAAGAAAAAAACAAAGAAAAACATTAGCCATTGTCTTGGCAGTTCAGGCATTAGCCATGGTATCATTCCTGACAAGTGTCCTCTCAACTTCTGCTTGGATATTCCTAGTCTTGAGGAGCTCATTGCCTGCTGGGGCAGCCCATTCTCTGTTTAAGTGTGGTAGAGTGGACCTACTATTGCCAGAGTATTTCCCAGGGAGTCTCCACGTACCAGTGGTCTTCAAGTCCTGTGTGGGTCCGTAGAATTACTGAAATCCCTCTTTCATATGGAATGGCACCCAGGTGAGCTATTCATCCCTCAAGAAGTCATTTGTTTATTCGCTCACAAACATTTCTTGAGCACCTACTGTGTACTGGTCTCTGGGCTAGAACTTAGAGGAGTTCCAAAGCCTGTGAGAGAGACAGATACTTGCAATCTGGAATTAAAATGATAGTCTAGGGCTATTACAACCTGGGAAGATAAAGAGAGGAACACTTTGGGAACCCCAGAGAGATACCAAGCCCTTCGGAGCATTGTCATGGAATGCTTCTTGGAGAAGGTGACACCTGAGCTGAGTTTCAGAGGACGGGTGTGTGGTGGGGACTGGAGAAGGGAAAGGTGATTCAGACAGAATGGAGAGTGTGCTTGTTCAGGGGATTGATGGGTATGAGTACAGACATAGGTCTAATATGTATCTGGAGGGATGGGTTGGAGGGCGTCGCCTAGACTGGTCTCGAACTCCTAGGTTCAAGCAATCTTCCCTTTAGGATGAAGCCAGGGTGGCTGGATGGCTCAAGACAGCCTTTACGCCAAGGTCAGGTTTGGACTCTCTTCTGGGGTGGAGGAAGAGTTCCTCTGGCAACCCTTTTGGGTCACTGTGATTCCGGGGTGGGGGCTCCTTCCTCTGGGCTTGAGCCAGAGGAGCTCAGTTCTAACTGCTAGAATCTGTTCTTGGCTTTCTAAAGTGAGCTCCAGTTCCGTTGTTCCCTCTTCCCTGGTGGTCTCCTGAGAGCAGGCACGGCATGTTACATGGCCGTGTGTCTCTTCCTTCTTCCCCCTTTAAAGAACTTAGCTCTGGAGCCGAACAGACTGAAGCCGAGTCCCAGCCTCTAAGCCTTGTCCAGACTCCTCAACACCCCCCAAACCTCATGCTGCTTGCTTGAAAAATGAGGATAATAATACATGTATAATTATATAATTATGTAACACTTATAATCAGTTACTGTGTGCCAGGCACTGTTCTAGGCATTCTGCAAACCTCAACTCATTAATGCTTCACAATTCTATGAGGTCAGAGCTATTATTATCCCCATATACAGATGAGAAAACAGAGGCACAGAGAGGTCCAAAAATTTCCACTTTGTGAGTGACAGAACCAGGAAGCCAGTAGAACCTCTGTTCTAGAGTTGACATGAAGATCAAGAGCTAAGACGTGCAGAATCCTTGATGCACCATCTGGCACACAGTAGACAGTAGACAGCAACTATCAGGGTTGTAAGTGCTCAGGGACATGTAGAGAGCAACGTTCTAAGGGGATAGCAGTACCCAGAGTTAAGCAAGCTCCCTTCATCCAAGAGAGGCCGAGGAAGGAAGGCCTGATCAAACTGACTCATTAACTCCAGACAATAGAAAATGACAGATTGGGCCTTTGTTGAAAGAGACCAAACAGCCATTGATTACAAGCCAGAAGCGCTTCTTTCTTCCTCGGCTGATTGACTGACTTCTGAGGGCTCTTCTTTCCATGTAATTAAAGAGCTAACTGAACTGTCAAGCGTGTCCCTTCATCAGTCACCATCGTGGGCTGTGAGGAGGGTGTCTGATGAGCTGAAGACTTCCTTCTGTCCAGTCCTTGGGCTAAAAACCCAGCACAGTTTTGAGGTTTCCAAACTGTTGCTCTGCCCACAGTTTTGGATCTGAAGCCACATGTCACCTTCTCTTTTGTCACCAAAATAAGATATCGGCAGCTGGAGCCAGCAATTGTACAAGAAAAGAGGATAGTTGCAACACTACTAGATGTGAAACTTGGCTGTAACAGGCTGGAGGAGAAAATGGGGAGAGTGGGGGCGGGGAGCTGGTGTGAGTTGAGGCGGCAGAGGAGAGTGCGACCTGCCTGTGTGTTTGGATTTGGGCCTGGCCCTGTGACTTGAGACAAGGGACCCTGGCTCTCTGGAGGCTTAGCTTCTGCCTCTGTAAGGCGAAATAGGGACCCTGTCTTCCTCTACCATGGGTGCACACAGCAAGAAAGCGGCCATCTGCAAGCCAAAGAGGGAGCTCCCGCCAGACACCAGATCCACTGGCACCTGTATCTCGGACTTCAGTCTCCAGGGCCATTGGAAATAAATGTCTGTTGTTTGAAAAACAACAACAACAAAACCACCACCACCACCAACGAGATGTCAGTTGATTCACAGGGCACATGTGAGGATTATATGAGATAGTACTTGGTGCCTGGGACGTGGCAGGTACTCACGAAAGTCAACCTTTGTGAACTGTGAGATGCTCTTTATTGGTCAGTGGATGCTGTTATTCATTGAGTGCTGGTTACATTTTTGCTATTTACCACCCAGTGGAAATGAAGGAGAAGAATTTATTTCCCGAAGTTGGACCCTGGACTTTCCTTACAACCGTTGCTAGGGCAAACATCTTTGATAAGCCACAGAAGAGTGTGTCTGGTCATGGCTGCAGGAGTGAACTTTTCCTAGTTACTGCCCGGGTTCAAGCCCAGGATTTGTACAGGCATTGATAGGTGACTTCTTGTTGAAACAGAGACTGCGTGGTGGGTGGGAAGCAGGCTCGGCTGAGTGTTAGGCCTGAGTTCACATCTACCAGGCCACACAAACCTTGCAACGCTGGGGACTAGCTTTCCTCCTGAAGTCTCAGTTTCAGGTCAAAGGTCGGGGATTCACAGCAAGGAGTTTAGATCTTGTAGCAATGAGAGGAACAAGCTGGAGATGCAGTCTGCCCGGATTCAGATCGTTGATTCTCAGCTGGGAGCAATTTGGCTCCCCAGGGGACATTTGGCCATGTCTGGAGACATTTTTGGTTGTCATAACTTGGGGAAGTTGCCACTGGCATCTAGTGGGTAGAGGCCAGGGATACTGCTAAGTGTTCTACAGTGCACAGGACCGCCCCCACCTCAGAGAATTATCCAGTCCCAGATGGCAATAAGGCCGAGGTCAAGAAACCCACTCTTTTGCCTACAAGCTTGTGAAGTTAAGTTACTTAATTTGGACAAGACTCTGTTTCCTCACTGATGGGATGAAAATAATAGCAGTACCTACCTTGGGTGATTTTTCTTTTTTTTGACGGGGCTTCCCTCTGTTGCCCAGCCTGGAGTGCAGTTGTGCAATCATTGGTCACTGCCTCCTTGACCTCTTGATACTCCTTTCTCAGCCTCCCAAGTAGCTGGGACTATAGGCATATGCCACCATGCTGACGAATTTTTTTTTGAGTCGGGTCTCATTCTGTTACGCAGGCTGCAGTGAAGTGGCAGGATCACAGCTCACTGTAGACTCAGCCACCTGGGTTCAGGCGGTCCTTCTGCCTCAGCCTTCAGAGTCGCTTAGGCATGCGCCACCATACCCCGCTAATATTTTGATTTTTTTGTAGAGTCAGGGTCTTGCTATGTTGCCCAGGCTGGTCTTGTGATCCTCCCACCTTGACCTCCCAAAGTTCTGGGATCACAGGCATGAGGCACCACACCGGGACAGAGTGGTTGTTTTGGAAACAGAGCCAATATGGCACGTAGCACAGCATTGGGCACCTGGCAAGTCCTCAATACATAGAAACTCATATTTCCGTGGGATTGAGAGTCGATGGCCCATACTAGCTGCTGGAGTTAGAAGTCCACAAGTAACGGAAGGCACATGACAGTGATGGCGACGTGTCTGATTTTCACAGGACCTCTGGGGTCCTCCTTCAAGCCTGCACTTCATGGCGGAACCCCATTCCTCACCTACCTCTGCTTCGAAGTGATTGTCAAAGCCATTGTCAAAATTTAAAAAGTGACAGACTTGTCCCTGGAGACGTGGATCATGGATCCCAGGTGTGCTGGTGCTGAGATCAAAGCCAGCTGCCTACCTAGGGCTCTCCTTCCACACTGGTTTTCTGAGAGCAGTCTGCATGTGAGCAAGTCTCCTCATGGGGACTGATTTTTCCTGGAGGCGAGGACTCTTTCTCCTCCTCTTTCAAATTCCACCTGGACCCTTAAAATAGGGATTGTGCCTTATGGTCTCACAGAAACCCCGGGGAGGGCTCTCCCCTCTCTCTTCACCCCTTAATCTTCCCTATGGGAGAAGGAGCAGCTTTTCCAGGAGCTTGATATCCATGGGCCAGGCTGGGGCAGTGAATGTGCCCCACAGCTGGGGGATAGAAAGATGGAAAGCACAAAGCTGGCTTCCTCAGTCTTGCTCCTTCATCTCATGGGCCTCTGAGAAGGGTCGGGGCTCTGCGCTGACATGACTATGCAGTGCAAAGGAGAGAGAAGGAGAGAGAGAGAGAGAGAGAGAGAGAGAAAGATAGAAAAGGGAGAGAGAGAAATGGGGAGACAGACAGAGAAGGGGGAGAGAAAATGAGGGAAGAGAGAAGGGGAGTGGAAGAGAGAAAGAAAGGGAGAGACAAAGGGAGACAGAGAAAAGGGAGGGAGGGAGAGAGGAGAGAGAGAGGGGGAGAGAGAGAAGGGAGGGGGAGAGGGAG
>NW_007248104.1:186476-222687 GCF_000164805.1 Carlito syrichta
GAAAGGGGAAGGGGGGCGGAGAGAGAGAGAGAGAGAGAGAGAGGAGCCACTGTCCCTATTCTTCCAACTCCGGCGCTGTGGGTATTGCGGCAGTGCCTGTACTTTCCCAACTAGTCTTCCATGAAACCCTCATTTATACAGACCATTTGCCTTATAAATACACATGCTTATAAATGCTTATAAACCTATATGTGAAAAAATACATACACAGATATGAGAGGTGGACCCTTGAAAAACTGGAATTGTTTTTTGGCGAGCGGGCCCCTTATCGTACAGGCTTCTCTGCTAGGTAAATGTTCTAGGAACTCATGGTATCAGTTTCCAACTAGTGTTGTGAGAGGCTGTGTTCAGTTTCAGTGAATTTTTTTTTGGAGATTTTTTTTCAGCGTGTTTGCCCCTTTCATGATGGGTGGTTTACGAGCGCACCCGCCCACACCATGCTGAGTGTTCAAATGCCATGACCCCGGTGCCCCACCATTGCAGCTCACCAGATCTTGCCCTGAGCCAGTTTTTTTGTTTCCCTGGATGAAAGAGTCCTCAAAGGGAAACGTTTTGTTGATGTGGAAGAGGTGAAACAAAAAATGACAGGAGTACTAAAAGGTATCAAAAATGGATGAGTTCAAAAATAGTTTTGAGTGGTGGAGAAAGCATCTCCATAGGTTTATTGCATCAGTGTGTGTGCACCACTATGCCTGGCTAATTTTTAATTTTTATTTTGTAAAAAAGGCGATCTCACTACATTTCCCAGGCTGGTCTTGAACTCCTGGCCAAAAGCGATCCTCCTGCCTCAGTCTCCCAAAGTGTTGAGATGACAAATGGAAAGTACTTTGAAGGTGACTGAAAGACACCATTTTTCATAAATGAATTCCTTTTTGGGGGGTCCTCCGCATATATATATAATCGCTCCTGTTTTTTCTGGAGGATTCTGGCTGATATACTTACCTTCTGGGCAAATTCTTCCACACCCATGCCCTCATCCACGATCTCTGTTAGTGTTTTTTCACCCTTTTGGGTTAAGAAGATCCATCTGAGAAAATCATGCAGGACTTGGACTTTCTCTCCAGAAACAGGCACATGCCTGCATGGTACCATGTGCAGGCTTAGGGGTGCGAGAACCAGGCGAGGAGCCCTTGATCCAGATGCTGAAGGATTCCTGAACCCTGTCCGTTCTGACTGCTCTCCTGAGCGCCAAATCCACTCGACAATCTCCTGACTGTTTCGCAGGGCCTCAGAGCCAGCAAGCAAAAGTCTTCATTTTCCTGTACTTCTTGTTCCATTTTTCAGTAATAGTGCCATCCCTCACCCAAGAGAGAAACTGTGGGTGGTCCTTGCCATCCCCTCCCCCACCCCCATATCCAGATGATCACCAAGACCTGTTGACTCCATCCCTGCTGGCAGGGGTCAAGCTCAGGCCACCCTCACCTTCTGCGCCTGGATGGCCTTGCTGGTCTCCTGCTCCCAGTCCTGCTTATGTCCAATCTGCTCTTCACGCAGAAGCCAAAGTTGAATTTAAAAACAAACATTTAGAAAGCAAATTTCTGAATTAAGTCTCTTTCCTGATGAAAAAATCTTCAGTGGTTCCATACTGCCTTTGGGTCTTGCCAGGGCCAGTGTGGCTTACAGAACTCTCTGGCTCTCTTTCTGTCAACCCATCACTCATTCATTCCCAAAACATTCCCTGAGCACCTCTGTGTGCCAAGCTCTGTGTTAGATGCTGGGACCATGGGGGAGGGCAGTCCTTGTCTTCGAGACTAACTGCTTTACCCTTGTGTCTTCCAGCCCCACTGGGATGATTTCTTTCTTTCTTTTTTTTTTTTAGAGATAAAATGTCACTCGGTTACCCAGGCTGGAGTACAGTGGTATGATCATAGCTCACGGCAGCCTCGAATTCCTGGGCTCAAGCAGTCCTTCCATCACAGCTTCCTGAGTAGCTGGGATTGCTGGTGTGCACCACTATGCCTGGCTAATTTTTAATTTTTATTTTGTAGAAAAGGCGATCTCACTACATTTCCCAGGCTGGTCTTGAACTCCTGGCCAAAAGCCATCCTCCGGCCTTGACCTCCCAAAGTGTTGAGATAACAAGCATGAGCCACTGTGCCCGGCTGAGATGATTTCATTATCTAGATGTGCGACCTGGTGTTATTCCTGGGGCCTTGACACCGTTACACCAGTCTCTGCCCTTTCTCCCCTAGCCATCTGGTGAGTTACTTTCATTCTTCAAAACCCAAGCAGGTATCTCTCAGTGTGGAGATTTCTGTAGCTTTAGTGACAGTCCTTCAACTCTGCATAATGTGAAAAACAATGAATTTGTTGGAAGGCTGTGGTGGAAGATCTGGAAGGACAGAGTCAGGGATGCTCTGGGGAAGCTAATTAAAGGGACTTAAAGCGGAGTGGCTTTTACCTGCCAGCTGCTGATCGCTTGTGTATTGCTTTGCTTAATCACGTTGTTTAATATTCCCAGGGATGAGAGACTGATGGGTCAGAGTTGAGTCATGTGTCCACCCTGGCTGATGCCACTTGACTGACAGTCCCCAAAAGACTGTGTCTGACTTAGGAGGGAGAATTCTCCCAAAGAATTTGGATCTTATTATGAATGAAGAGGGAATGTGATGCTGGGTAAGCAAAAATAATACATCTCTCATGCATTCTTGGCCTCTTTGCTACAGGATTAATGATTCTCATGTGGTCTTTACTTAAGCAGAGTGGCTTCTACCTGTCAGCTGCTGATCGCTTGTGTATTGCTTTGCTTAATCACGTTGTTTAATATTCCTAGTGTCTTAAAAAATTAATATTTAAAAAATAATTTTTCTGGCCTGTAAGCCCAGCACTTTGAGAGGCTAAGGCAAGAGAATTGCCTGAGTCCAGGGGTTTGTGATCAGCCTGGGAAACTTGGTGAGGCCTCATCTCTACAATAGATTTTTTAAAAATTAGCTGGGTGTGGTGGTATATGCCTGTAGTTCCAGCTACTTGGAAGGCTGAGGCAGAAGGATTGCCTGAACCCAGCAGGTTGAGGCTGCAGTAGCTGTGAGTGAGCCACTGCATTCCTGCCTGGGCAACTGAGTGAGACTCTGATTCAAATAAATAAATCATTCCTCTAGCCATTTTGATTTTGATTATTTATGTGTCTTGCTTTTGGATTGGACTCTACGTGTCTCTGTGAACTGGGTGCCAACCACTGTGCCTAGCACACAGTTGGTGCTCAGAAATGTTTGTAATGTTGAATGAATATTAAAATAAAAATTCAAAATTAGCTTTTTTAAAGCTCACCTTTAAATATGGGCTTTTAAAGAGCAAGAACTGTTTTCAACTTTGAGACTGTAGTGTTTTAAAAAAAAATCCTTTTTCTCAGAAGACTTTGAGTCTCACAGTGTTGCCTATAAAGAGAATTTGGGTTTATTAAAATCGATTTTCTGAATGGCTGTAATGATTACAACCAGATATATGGTGCCCAGGAAAGATGATGCTCAAGAAAAGAAGTAGAAATTAGCCCTTGTTCTTGACAGAGACATTTACATGCAGAGATGTTTTATCCAAAACATCTCTGGATAAAACATGTAAAAAATTATGAACTATAATTTTTAATGCAAAGTAGTCTGGGTTTATGTTATGTGTAGGGGAAAAAGAAAAGGAAAACGCAGGGCTAAGACTGTATGGACAAAGTGTGTGACCTTGAAACTATCCTCTCCTTTCTTGACAATTGCTGACACTTATTGTGTGCCTGGGAACAGAACCAGGCACTTACACACAGGCTCACTTTAGTCCTTATGAAACCCTGTCTCATGGGACTCACTGTCCCCACTTTATAACTAAAGACATGGAAGTTCAGTGTGTGTGTCACTGGCTCCAAGTTCCTACAGCTAGGAAGTAGTAGAGGCAGGATATGAACCCTGGTCTCGCTGATGTTAAAGCTTCTCTGTTTTTGCCTCCACATCAGCCTGAGTATGAGGCACAGGCTTAATTTCTCAAAGGGAGCCCTGGAGGGCCCAAGGGGCTGACTGTACTCGTGGTCTCAGCAGTGGCCCGGGCCATCACTATCCCTTCTTGCTGAGGTCTGGATCAGCTCTGAGGGTCTGGGAGGGCTGAGCTTTCTTGCTGGGGTCACAGGGTCACTGGAAGACTTGGCAGGATACGCAGGTGAAGGTCTCCAGCTCAGAGGTTAGATCTCGGAAGGGAAAGCCCACTTCCTTTAAGAAAAGGATTTCCTTACCTCTACCTCTTGTGTCGATGAGGGTTAGCGTGTATGGACGTGTATGTGTGTGCACATACGATGTGGTGCCTGCATGTGTCCATGAGCACATGCATGTGCTGTCTGTGTAGGATAAGTGGGTGGCTCTCCGTGTGTGCACTCATCTACATCCCTCTGTGCTTAGGTGTTTTTGTGTGTATTTGTAGAATGACTCGCAACAATCAGGAGATGTATATACTGACACCCTGACTTCCTGCCAAGCCGTTTAACAGATTTCAGAGAGTGTCTGTTTACCTCTCATTGAAACTGCTCTGCAATTTCATTTTCCATCTGATCAAGTGGGTTCTGTTTATCTTCCATAAATCTCACTTTGGCAACTCTGGCTATGTGGATTCCCACATCTCTCATTGTCCTCAACACCGTAGTGTCTTGTATGAAATTTAATACTCTGCCCCAGCCTTCATGTGATGCTAATTTCATATTGGGCTGTGATCTTGTTGTGCTGGCCTGGACACTGGGGAATCTGGCTTCAGTAGAAACATCCAGACTTGTTCTAATAGCTCTTCTAAGAGACAGAGATGATCTCGGGCACTGGCAAACTTGGCATTATTGTAGACAGCGTGATGGGAGGCATGCACAAGGATGGGTTTTGAATTAAATGGAGCTAATTTTGAACCTGGCTCTGGAACCTACCAGATGAGTGACCTTGGGCAAGTCCTTCTTGTCTTTTCTGTCATGAAACCTCATATAACAAAGAATTATGTTATCAATTAAAAGAATAAAAATAATATACTCAAAATATTGATTACCTAGTGAGTGTATCAGGCAGACATTGCTATGTAACAAACCATCTCAAAGCATAGTGGCTTAGAAACTATAAACATTTTTTCTTTTTGGCAATGATTCTGAGATTTGCCAATGTAGGTGGGTTCTTCTGGGTAGTTCTTCTGTCGCCGGTTGGGCTCCCTCATGTCTCTGGGTCAGTTGAAGGCAAGTTGGTGACTTCGCTTTTGGAGGTTGGTTTGCTGTTGGCTTTGGTCTCTTGGTTCTATTCTTCATGGTCTGTCAGCCTCTAGAAGGCCAGCCTGGACTAGTTCTTGTGGTGGAGGCCCAAGAGAGTCAGTAGAAGCCTGCAAAGCCTCTTAGGAGCTCAGCTGAGAGCTGGAAAACTGCTAGTTCCACTGGGTTCTGTTTGCTGAATCAAGTGAGGCTATCTCAGATGCACTTGGGGGGAAATAGACCCTACTTCCTGATGGGGAGAAACTGCACAATCACATTGGAAAGGATGTGGAAGAAGAGAGGTCATTAATTGGTGATAATTACTGTATCCAACCAATTGCAGTAGGCACTCAATGTCTGCTAAACTGTCTGGAACCTAGGAGGCATTAATGAAGGTAAATTAGTGGTACTTAGTGTAACCTGTATAAGCCAGGATCTTCATGTGGCCCAGTCTCAGCACAGATTTGCATTAAAAGAAGTTACATTCTGGAAGAAAATTTAATTGAAAGAAATTAACATTTTTTTTGTTTTTATTTTTTTTGGAGTTGGAGTCTCACTCTGTAGCCCAGGCTGGAGTGCAGTGGCAAGCTCACAGCCACCCCAAAGTTGACCTGCTGGGCTCCAGTGATCCTTCCACCTCAGCCTTCCAAGAAGCTGGAACTATAGGTGCACACTACCACACCCAGCTAATTTTGATTTATTGCAGAGATGAGGTCTCGCCAAGTTGCCCGGGTGGGTCTCCAACCCGTGGACTCAGGCATTCCACTCGCCTTGGCCTCCCAAAGTGCTGGGATTACAGGCTGAGTCACCGAGCCTGGCCTGTTTTTGTTTTATTTTAAAGCTGTGGAGTATAAGTCAGGACTGGGTACATAAATGGTTTAGGTACAGGCGAAGTTGTAGGCCTCCCATTGGCTCTCACTTTGGAAAGAAATTGAAACCTTTATCCAGTCTCTCAATCACCTTAAAAAAACCTTTTTAAGTTCATTTCTCTCATCCCAAATCTCTGTCTAAATTTCTACAGTGACTCCTGGGGAAAGACAAACTCGCTTCTCTTTTCTCTCTCATACTTTTCTACGTTCTGACACTCAGCACAAATAACTTTTCTGTCTCTCCTTTACTTCATGTTTCCACTTTTGTTCTTTATTTAATGAATCAACTTAGCCTTTCTGGCTTCTTTAGATTCCTTTCTGCTTTACCCTTTTACCACACGCATAAAGGAGAACTCAAGAACTGACCCAGGAAGAAAGAATTCTTTCTCTTTAAAAGGCCATAAGGAAGAAAGGAGGAAAGAGAAGGAGATTTCACATACTTATGACAACATCATTTCCTTTATTTCGCTGTCTGCTGTCTTTGTTCATTTTGTGTTGCCATAAATGATAGAAGTTTATTTTGTTCATGGTTCTGGAGGCTGGGAAGCCTTAGAGCATGGTGCTGGCATCTGGCAAGGGGCCTTTGTGCTGTGTGGTCCCATGGTGAGAGGCAGAAGTGCAAGAGAGGGTGAGAGCAAGCTAGCAAGAGGGAGCCACACTCGCTTCTATAATCCACCCTCAAGATAACTAACTCCTTCCCACAATAACATCATTAATCTACACTTGAAACCAGAGCCCTCATGACTGAGTCCCCTCCTACTAGGCCCCACCCCCCAACACAATTGTGTTGGGGATTAAGTTTCTAACACACCAACTTTAGAGGACACAGTCAAACCATAGCACTGGGGTATTGTTATACTTAAAAGACCCCTTCTGCACCCTGCTCCATGCTGGCTCTCTGGCTCCTTCCCTCTTCCCACCTGATTTGTCCTCTGGGCTGCAGAAAACTCTGCCTGAATGTTGGTTGCTTGGGAGTAATTGTCAGGGCCTGAGAAAATGTCTCCCTGAATGGTCAAAGAGGTGAAAAAGGCTGGGATTGTGAGTTACCCACCAAGAGTGTAAGATCTCAACGTGGCCTGCTTCTTCCTGACAGACTACTGTCTTTCTTCATTCAGCAGGAAGCCCCCACTCTGTTGAACCCTGGAATCTTTAAGGATGTAACGTAGAGTGTGAGAGGTTAACTCCAAACCTGTCCCCAGTGCGTCCCCCCGCCGCCCTCTGTTTCCATCCTAGACTCAGGTCTGTGTTGGTATTTCAACTGCTTCAGTCATTAACCCATGGTCTTTGGTTTCATTGTCTCTCACTTTCCTAAATCCACACATCCAGGCTGGTCCTCCCTTTCTGGCTTGAGAGGCCTTCAGAATGCACACTGGTCACTCATTGCTTCAGAATCGTGATCTTGAAAACACACTAAGTGCCAGCTCTACAATGGGTAGGCACAGTGAGGCACTGTGCTACACACTTGCTTGCATTACAAAATGTTATCTTACTATAACCCTGTGAGGTGGGCCCCGTGATTCCCGTGTCACAGAGGAGCGGAGGTGGTGCAGCCTGCCTGGGGGCATTTGGCTAGCCCACCCAGCCAGGGTTCCAACCCAGGTCTGTCTGTCTTTAAAGTTCATGCTTTAGAAACTATGCCCAACTGTCTTATGGGAGCTTTCCTGGTTTTAAAACTGAAAGCCCCGCATCTTGGAAGTATCAATACCAGGCATGGTGGGGTGGCTGGTCACTCGACCCCAACCTGAGTCTTCTCATCTGAAGGGCCCCAATTATTATTCTCATCAGGCAGGCTTGGATCTGCCTCCAAGACTCGCCCTGCTCCTCCAGTCCTTATCGAACAGGAGAGTTCCCAGACTCTCTACATCTCTTGCTTCCTCTCCGATTCCTGACACCTGTCTTACTGCCTGCTTCCTGCCTGCACGGTCTTGTGTACCTTCAGCATCTGGCCGGTTCTGCTTTAGAAATGCACACAGTGCAGAAGGCTGCTACCAGCACTGAGATTCTCTGTCTCCACCCCAATAGCTGAGGCGTCCTTGGGGTCCCTGGGCGATGTAACAGAGTAGGAATCCCATCTGGTTTGCAGAATGCTGGGAAACTTTCTGTCCTCTTAATGCCTCCCAGAAGCACTGGGGGAGAGGCAATGCCTTCTGCTTATTGAGGGCTCTTTCTCAAACCCTGCCAAGTACCCTACCAGCCTAACCATCATGACAAGTAATGGAGTATTAGCAGGAATGAGAGGAGACACAAACATTTGAGGGATCCCCCATCCCAAATCAGATATGTTTGTCTTTAAGGCTCTTATCTCATTTAAAAACACTTTTGGAGTCCAAAAATAGAATGTCCTTGATGGTCATTATTTAAAGACTTAATTAAGTAGATGAAGGAACTCCAAATGTCCAGGCATCAGAACTACTGCTCAGAACTGTATATGTCTGGTTGGGTATGGTGGCTCATACCTGTCATCCTAGCACTTTGGGAGGCAGAGGTGAGAGGATTGCTCGAGCCCAGGGGTTTGAGACCAGCCCGTGCAACTTGGAGAGACCTCTTCTCTACAATAAATCAGAAAATTAGCCAGTATCATGGCACATGCCTGTGGTTCCAGCTACTTGGAAGGTTGAGGTGGAAGGATCCCCTGAGCCCGGCAGGCTGAGGCTGCGGTGGCTGTGAGCATGCCACTGCACTCCAGCCTAGGCAACAGAATGAGACTACGACTCAAAAAAAAAAAAAAGAACAAAACATTCTACATGACCTCTCCAACGTGCAGCATTGATGTCTCATAAATATGGGGAATGCCAGATGTCCCCAAGTGTGGACTTTACCTGTGCAAAAGCACAAATGTATTAGAAGGGCAGATCTAGACAGGTTAGCTCCATTACCAGAGCGATCACTGAATTTATCCAATTAGAAGCAGCTCCCTTTCCAAGCCTGGCATCTGTGGGACTTTGTAAATACCCAGCAGAGCAGAGGGGAAGTGGTCCCGAATTGTTGAACAGCCATAGCAATTACTTTTATATATACAACATCCTCACCTTATCCTTCTGGGAGTACAACAGGTGGTGACTAAAAAAATTTTTTTGTGTGAGTGCTCGAGTTGTTCAAAGTTGAATATTAAACAGAACTCCCAGTGCCCCACATTTCTGGAGATTGGTGTGCATTTGTGATATACAACAAGAGTCAAATCAATATTCACCCAGAGAAACAAATTAGGAATGAGCAGTTTCCTACTTAGCCAAGCGCGCTGAGCTCTCCAAGGATGTAAAAATGAAAGATTTCCTCATGCCCCAAAGAACATCTAAAAGCTCCCCAAGGTTAACTCCAGAATAAAACAGATCTTTGGCAATTATGATATTGTGAGAGTTTCCATTAGATAAAGTTAATGGGATTTTTAAAATACTTCTCAGTCGCTATTAGGTCCATGCTGGGAAAATAATGGAAAAAATCCAGTAAAAATGTTTTTCAAAATTAGCGAGAAATAGTATGAGGAAGAAAAAAAGTCCCCCACTGATGAGGAGCAATCTGATTTTTGGAAATGCCATCATGTTGGGTAGATTTTCTATAATTTCAATTATTAGTATGATTAATGTTGATGGTAACCAGATGGCCAACTGGAATTTAAAGTGTTGTCTGGTCACAGAGCCCAGGGAGTGGGAGGCTGTCAGTAGACCATTTTCTGTCTTTTACAGCATCTCAGATTGTCTCATCTCACTCACTTGGTAGATTCTGTGAGTTGAGGGGAAGCCGCGACATGTCATGTGTCTTCTGTCCCAGGACATGGTCCAGGTAACCAAGTGGTCGCCCTGTGTGACTTGGGCAATGGGGATGTCTCGTGGGGTTTCTGGTTGGAGTCTGGAGAAAAATCTATGTTGGTGGTCCAAGGAGAACATCTGTCAGGTGGGCAGTTTGGAAGATGGACTTGGGGGCTGAGATGCCGTGTGCATTTTGGATGCTGGAATGGAGAATTGTGCTGTCTATACTTTGGAATGAAGAGTGGAAAACCTCACTGGGTCCCACAGCCTCTGGCTTTGAAATCTTGTGCTGGGACAACCTGGAGTTACTCCTCCAAGCCATCAGGTGTCGCTGGTGTGCCAAAGTGGCAAATAATCTGCCATGTGTTCCCAGTGGATGGGGACACTGGAAACCATCAATCCTGTGTGATCCTCAATCTGGCTGCCCATCAGAATTCCTTGGGAAATGAAAAAAAAAGATGGTTGGAAACACCATCAGACCCATGGAATCAGTTGAAGCCAGAAATTGGTATATGAAAAACAAATTCCTATGCCAAAATAGTCATTATAAGGGATGTGTGTGTGTGTGTGTGTGTGTGTGTGTGTGTGTGTGTGGTTGTTACTATAATTATCTCTTTCTCCCTCTCTTTTTTTCTGAGACAGAGTCTCACTCTGTCATTGAGGCTGAAGTGCAGTGGTGCAATCACGGCTCACTGCAGCCTTGAACTCCTGGGCTCAAATGATCCTCCCTCCTCAGCCTCCCAAGTAGTTAGGATTGCAAGTGTACCACCATGCCCGGTTGATTCTTTCAATTTTTTTGTAGTGACAGAGCCTTGAACTCTTGGGCTCCAGCAATCCTCCCACCTCAGCTTCCCAAGTAGCTGGAACTATAGATGTGAGTCACCACACCTGGCTAATTTTTAAATTTTTTTTCTAGAGACAAGATCTGGCTATATTGCCCACACTGGTCTTGAACTCCTGACCTCAAGTGATCCTCTCACCTCAGTCTCCCAAAGTGTTGAGATTACAAGTGTGAGCCACTATGCCTGACCCTGTATATTAGTTTTATACTTACAGAAACGTCACAGGGGATTCTATGGCAGTAGAGGGTGTTTGTAAAAATGGGGCTAATGTCTTTTACCAATAGGAAGATAGATTCCCCAAGAGACCTGCTTCATGTCACCCAATGCAGAAGTAAGACTAGGGTCTGTGCAGCTCAGCTCTCCATGTAGGCCCTCCCCTCTGGCCAGGCTTCAGCTCATAAAGCAGTTCCAGAAACCTTTGGTAAAGTTTTATTAACATCCTCTGCCCCAAACTCCAAAGGCACATTCATGAAGGAGCTGGTTTATTGGGCAGGATATAATCTTGTGATTCCCTCTGATGACTTTTCTACCAACTCATTCCCCAAAGCCCTCAAATGCAGACGTATGACCCCCTTCAGCTGAGTGGTCTCCACGGACATCTGGGCAAAGTGTAATTCAGCCACAGCTAATGGTTTAACGGGTAACATTTATCGAGCATCTGGCATGCTCCATCCACGTGACCTCCATTTCCCACCCTCCTGAATATCACATCAGCATCTCGAAATCATTATTCCCATTTTACAAATGAAGAAACTGAGGCTCAGAGAGGTGAAGAAACTTGATCAAGGTCACACAGCTCAGAGGTACAAAGATTCAAGCTTAGGTCTTTCTGACTTCAAGGACCATACTATTCTTCTCTCCACTTATATGGGACCTCATAACTCTCCCATCACATCCAAAGGATTTCAGTGTTTCTCATTCTCATCTGCGTTAGAAGTCAACTCACACTCTAGCTTAAAAAAAACAAAAACAAAAACTCAACAACCTGTAAGTATCTTTTCCAGGTGGAAGTAAGCTCCGAGAATATTATTTAATACTTTATAAAACTTCCAAAAATATTGAGACTTGAAGAAAATAAAGTAGACAGAAAACTCAGTGTACAAAACATTCCCTTTTCTGGTGAATCTCAAAGAACTTTTAAATCCAGAGAACGCTTACCTATGAGTAGGCCTCGATGAGGTCGGTGTTAGTGTTAATGAAGTCTTTCATGTTCTTGATGTTTGAGACATTTGCCGGAGAATGGAGGTCAAGTTTAGGCACTTGTAATCAGTTGATAAAAGACACGTGTGCACAGCCACATGGGAAATTTATGAATATTATCAAATAGTGATGTAGAATATAATTGAAGTTGAGCTATTAAGTTCTAATTAATTAAGCTGTCAGATTTTAATCAAGGAATTGATTGTTTCTGAATAGAGCTGCAATGGTTCCGCATCGTTGCAGAACTCTGGAACCCTGATGTGTAAAGATTAACAAATTAAAGGACCACATTCAGCTACTATGTCCTCAACAAGAAGCAGTGGACTCTTCTGCTGCCTGGAGAGTGTAGACCTGGCAACTTTCTGGTTCTTACAGAAAGTCAAAAAGATAAGCAAGCTTTCTTGGATAGGACCAGACCCAAAAGTTGTACATAGGGTGCTCATTATTCAGATAAAAAGCCATTTCTTAAGTATTTACTCTGTGCCTGAAAATACATTGCCTCACTTTATCCTCAAAGCAACCCACTTTACAGAAGAGGAAACTGAGGCTTAGAGAGGGGATAGGACCTACCCAGTGTCCTATAACTGGGGCCAGACCTCCTCAGGGGAGGGGAGGTGGTTTTGAGTTTCTATTCCCCGACTGCAAGGACTGACTTCTCTTTGGGTTTGGTGGCACAATTGTAGCTTTTGTTGTATCACCACTTCCTTCGGCACCGGTCTCTCTTTCCATTGCATAACGATCATTTGCCCACATGCCCATTTTTTGGAGTCATGCAGATCATGGCTTAAATCCTAATTTTACTAGTTAGTGGCACTAGAGTTTGAACAAGTTATTTTCACTCCTCTGAGCCTCAGCTTTCTCATTTGCTCAATGGGAGAATGCCACCACTTCGCAGAGGGTTAAATGATATAAAAGCTACATTGCATCAAGCACTACCTATCCTTGGGTGTGATGCTAAGCACATTTATATTCACCAATTCATTTAACCCTTAAAATAACCTTTTACAGCAGTGCTGCCCATTGTAGAACTTTCTGCAGTGATGGAAATGGTCAGTAGCTGCCCTGTCTGGTATGGCAGTCACTAGCCACATGTGTACTTGAAATGTGGCTCATGTGACGGAAGGACATCATTTTAATGAAGTGAAATTTAAATAGCCACATTTGGCTGGTGGTTACTGTATTAGACAGTGAAGCTTAAGGATGTCCTGTTCTTAGCCTCATTTTATAGACTAGGGCTCAGAGAAACCATGTGACTTGCCTATAGTCCTGCCGCTTGTAAGTGACAAGTTTGGGATTTGAGTACAGGTGAGGTGACCCCTCAACAGATACACTACACACAATGCAGCTGTTAAAGTGTCAGGGTTTACAGAAGCAGGGGCTTCCCAGCACAAGTTTGTGACCTGGCGTTGATAGCTGGGCTTTCAGCCTCATAGCCCATGTTCCATCCGGTCAGAAAGGCCAATGGGAACCTGGGCAACATAACGAGACCCCATATCTACTTACAAAAAAAAAAATTACGTGAGCGTAGTGACCCACACCTGCAGTCCCAGTTACTCTGGAGGCTGAGGCAGGAGGATTGCTTGAGCAAAGGACTTTGAGGCTGGGGTAAATTATGATCGTATCATCACACTTTAGTCTGGGTGACAGGGTGAGACCTTGTCTCTAATACAAAAAGAAAATAATAATAGAACAAAATAATAATAAAAACAGAAAGGTCAATGGTCTGGTAGGGGCCAGGCTATCTTACCGAATCCTGGGACACCTCCTGCCACCAAACATGAGTGCATTTTGGGCCCAACCTCACTGACCTGAATGGGTCACAGCTCGCAGGCAGAGGGTGAAATGGACTTGGACGCAGGGCCGGCCGAGATGGTCTGTGCTTGCTTCTTGGCAAGAGCGATCCTATACTTTGGCTTCTGTCAGTTGAGGAAGGGAGTGGGTGTCTTGGGAATGTGGGTTGTGTGCAAGTTCCACATTGAGTTCCTTACAGAAAGGATCTCATTTTGCACCACAAGGTTGGTGCCCTTCTCGAGGTGGGGAGCTTGAAGCTCCAAGAGGCTAAGTGAGCTGTCCAAGGTCACACAATGTCTGTCTCCTGAAGAATCAGCTCTTGACTGGACGGATCCATCTGCAGGATCCATCTCCGGGGCAGGAGAGCCGCAGAAAGAAACGGGTTTGTCCTCAGCTGTGAGCAAGGTGGGAGGAGGGATGTGGGGAGCTGAGGAGGAGTAGGAATGATGGGGAGCGACACACAAGACAGCCATTGTTATAATAATTAGAATCATCCCAGTTCTCCAGGCTCTCTCTCTGGAATCCCTGTCTCCTCCCCACCCCCAACACAGTGGCCTTCCCTGGAGCCATCTGAGATGAGAGTATCTGTCATCCTCCGTTATCATGATCAAAGAGTAACAGTCATATTTGGAGCCAATAGAAACAAAATCACCAACATTTAAGGAGATGTGTCTGCATTTAATACTTTATTGCTTTTAGGGAGTGATAAGGATGCCAAGATGTGCACGTTTCAGGATTCCTAATGGAATCGTATATGTGCGGAAAATGCGAGCTCTGGGAATCTCTGGAAAAGCGGGCGGGCGGTTTGTCAATGCCAAGTTGCAGAGCGGGCTTCCTTCCAGGACAGCTTGGTGGCTGTGCTGGTGAGTGTCCTGCCCTGGGTGTGTCTGTGCTGCCCCCTTCCTCCCCCACAGGGAGGCTCTTGAGAAACAAAGGAAAACAAAACAGTCTTCTGGCTGCTGGAAGGTGGTGCCTCTGAGCTTTCTGTCCCGGCCACCTCCAACTGTCAGGGGTGTGGTTTTCTGAGATTTTTGAGGTGGCAGGCGAGGAGTCAAGGTCTTGGGGTTTGGATCTTGACTCTGCTTTGTTCTAGCTGTGTGACTTTGCACGAGTTGCTAAACCTCTCTGAGACTCAGTGCGGATTCTGTTAAAATGCAAAGCACGGTTTAAGGGTTGTCACAGGTAGAATCATTTTCCCTAGAAAAGTGTGTTCAAGTCCTAACTCTTGCCATCGGTGAATGTGACTTTATTCAGAAATAGGGCTTTTGCAGATGTAATTCGGTTAAGATAGTTATGCAGGAGTAGGGTGGGCCTTTGATCCAATATGACTGGCACGTTTCTCAGAGAAGAGGTACAAATGCATGAGGGGAGGCAGCCACGGGAAGAGGAAGGCAGGGACTAGAGTGGCCACAAGCCAAGGAGCACCTGGGCTTGCCAGAAGCTGGAAGAGCTTAGGAAGACTCTCCCCACAGTTTCAGAGGGAGCATGATCCTTCTGGCATCTGATTTAGGCCTTCTAACCCTCAGCGCTGTGAAAGCAGATTACTGTTGTCTTAGGACACCCATTTATGATACTTTGTTATGGCAGCCCTAGGAAACAAACACAGGGTAGATGGTTTTAAGGAGTACAAGGACCTGTTTCAGTGCCTGGAAAGATAAGGTATTCAGGAAATGTCTACTTCCGCCTTTCTGCATAGTTTCTGGGACCTTGCAATGTCAAGGCAGAGAGACAGGGTGATGTTGGGGTTTAAATCACACTCTCATGTGGGCCCTCCGAGGCTTGTATTCTAGCTCACCACGTAACTTTGCCTTGTGACTTTGGGTAAGTTGTTTGACCCCTTGTTGTCTCAGTTCTGAGGAAGAGAAAAGCAGCCCCTGGCAGCCAGGAGCTGGCCTGATAGTATCAACAAGGCTAGGAGTTGCTAGGAGCTGACTTGGCCCTCACAGCTAGACCCTGATGTTCTGTTAGTATAAACAGCTTCACAGAACACCAACAGCAGAAAAGACCGCTCTGCAATTATGAAGGGTCAAGATGAAAACAAGACGACTTCGCAATCATGTCTATACATAAGTCACACATGAGCACTGCCCAAACCATAAAAATGACCAGACATCCCCGTATTCTGGCCAACGGGAATGACTGCTGCTTCTTCACTAATCACAGCTTTAGCCATGCTTATCCCTCCCCAGCTTCTAGAAGAAATTTAGTAAAATAATCGTAGAATGACTCCCATTTCCTGACAGTAGCCAATCCAGAACAAAGCCCGGCTTCCTTAAATGATTCCTAAAATCACACGAGCCCAGGTCCTAGAATAAGTTTTTCCAACCCCTTAATGAGATGTCCAGTGATTCCCATGGTGTGTGCTCTCCTTCATTGCAATGAGTTAATAAAGCCAGTTTGTAGTTCTCTGGAGTTTTGGCTGACTGTAATATGAGGAAAAGAACAGACCCAGCCGGGCTCGGTGGCTCAGCCTGTAATCCCGCGCCTTTGGGAGGCTGAGGTGAGTGGATGGCCTGAGCCCGCGGGTTCGAGACCCGCCTGGGCAGCGAGACCTCATCTCTACAATAAAAAAAAAAAAAAAAAATCAGCCGGGCATAGTAGCGCATGCCTGTAATTCTGGCTACTTGGAAGGCTGAGCGTGAAGGATCGCCAGAGCCCAGCAGGTCGAGGCTGCGGTGGCCGGGAGCGGCCACTGCACTCCAGTCTGGGCGACGGAGTGAGACTCCAACTCAAAAAAGAAAGAGCAGACCCACCTCCTTGGGGTGTGGTGAGGATCACCGAATTAGCATGTCACTTTGAGCAGTGCCTCCTATGTGGTGAGTGGTGGGTAAGTGTCTGGAATTATGACTCCTGCAGAATGACACTCAGCATCCATTCGCTTCCCTTTTGGTAACTGTACTCCGAATTTCCTTGGGGAGATGCACGCTTTGGTTCTAGTTGAGGCCGTTCTCAATTGGAGTAATGTGACTCCGGCCTGTCCAATCAGCATGTCCCATTCCCTGGCTGCAGTGATTGGTTCAGGGAGGGCACGTGACATTGATTGGTCCAATCAGAGTGTGTCCTGGGGCTTTCTTGGAGCTCCTGGGACAGCCCCTCCCTTTTCCAGTAGCCATGAGAAGAATGTGGTTAGAGGCTGCTGGGGTCACCCAGGGGAGTCCCAAAATGAGGCTGGTAAAATGGAAGGCACGCCATTTCTGAATCTTAGTCCTTTCTCGTATAAAATAGGGAGAATAATGTTCTTTAAGAGCTATTTCTATAGAACGATAATTTCCTGGTTGATAATTTGGGTGATTTTTAAACCTCTGTGAGTTTCTTGTTATAGAAAAGAAGCAAAACTACTGCATATTTTTTTTTTGTTCTAGGAATGTTGCATTTTGTTTTAAGATGCAGTTTATCAAAGGTGAGCTTGAATTGGTCAAGGAAGCTACACCGTAAGAATATTTTCAAAGTGTGAATTCACTGCCCTTTGTCTCTCTAAGCAGCTGAGCCTTCAGTCTGTCCCTCATGCCATCCATGCAGTGGGGGGTGGCCCTGCTCTTACAGTCCAGGAGTGGGGTGGGGTGTGAGTACTACAAGAGGAGGAGCCCTGGCTAGAGTGAGTCTGCTGCTGCTGTTGTGTTCTTGCCGTTGGAGCACTCCTGAAGCTCTGCCCTATACTGTAGACTTTCCCTTGGGTCCCAGAAGTCATCATGGTACAGAACAGGTCACTAAATAGCCTCAGCCACCAAGCATGAACATCTAGAAGGGGTGATGGTGGGAGGAGCCTGCCCTGGGACCAAGGTGGGAGACCAGGAGGTATGAGTGGCAATGTCTCCCCTTGCCTGGTCAGCTGGGGCTGGAGAGTGGGGTGGGCAAGCTTGTGGACTGTGAAACTGGAGCAACTGGGTTTCTATCCTGGTGCTGCTACCTGCCTACTCTTCAGCCTTGTGTGAATCACCTCATCTCTCCTTCCTCCTCTGCAAAGTGAAGACAGAGAAAGCGCTGCAGTGAGGCTCGAATGTGATGGTATCCTTGGAGCACTCAGCAGTGAGCTGGTGTAGCAATTGCCCAACAAACAGTAGATCTTATTCCACTTGCAAACTGGCCTATGTCTTTTCTGTAAATGCCTGGCAATCTGTGCTCTTGTTCGCTAAATGCTGCAGATGGTCTACGGAGGGTTCAGGACATGCTCCTGCTCCCAGACCAAGTCCCCCAGTTGACTTAGAGAAGGCATGGCTAGTGTTGCTTCTCTGCATGTCTTACCCCTGTCCTCCCGTGCTCTGATCCATCCTGTGACTTCTGGACTCCTCAGCCAACCAACAGGGCCACTGAGGAGCTAGACAGGAAATGGGCTCTGGCCCTCAGGCCACATTAACTGGACCAGCCGGACCAGAATGGCTTGGATGTCCCATCTGGTCTGGCCTCTGCCTTCACCTCCAGTCACGCCCTTTCCTATTTTTACCACATTTGAAACTTCTGGGCTTCTGTGCTGCCTCTAGAACAGTTCAAACATGCTCTCACAGCTCTGCCTTTGCTGTGGTAGTTACCTCCACCTGGAACACTCTCCTTCTGGCTCTTCCTCAGATTCCCTTCTTCGCATTTATCAGCTCTCAGCTCAGCGTCATTCCCTCAGTCAGGATTTCCACAACCCTTGCCTGGATCCCCCTCTCCCTCCTGCTCTGGCCCCTGCGGGCATATAGAACAAGTCCTCCTTAGAGACATATTTGTTTGTTCACCGTTCACTGCCTGCTTCCTCTGCAGACTGTGAACTAATAGGGGTAGCAGCCATGCCTGACTCTGCTGTCTCCACTGTGCCCTAGCTCTGTGCGCTCAGCCTGGCATACAGGGGGTATCAGCATGTGTTTGTTGAATGACTTAGATCAGGGGCTGGCAAACCATGGGCAGCGGGCTGGCTGGCTGCCTTTATAAATAAAATTTTATGGGAACACAGGCCCATTCGTTGACACGTTGTCTTAGCTGCATTTGTGCTACCATGGCAGAATTGAGTAGTTGTTACAGGGATCCTATGACTAGCAAAGCCTAAAATATTTGTCATTTGTCCCTTTAGGAATATAGGTGTCCCCCCAGGACAGGATATGCAGTTCTGCTTCTATTTGGGCTGTGTAGGGTGTTTTGAGGGGCAGGAAGGGCCAGGCTGTGACTGTTTGCTGCCCTGGTCCCATGCAATACCAGGCAGAGGGTTCAGGCACAGGTCCCTGAAATAGGCCGGGATATCCTTCCTGTGAAGGCTTTTTGGTTGTGGTGTCCACAAGGAAGAGGGGTCTGGCTGCCCTGAGGGAGGTGAGCGTAGCTGTGTGGCACTGCAGATGGTCAGGCTGACATGGGGTACAAGCTCACTCATGGCTCTGGGACTCAGAGGAGACACCTCACTTCTCTAAGCGTCTGATTACTCCTTGGCAGAATGGCACGATCACAATATCAATATTACAGTCTGGTCAGCCAGAGAAGTTTCTAGTTTCTGACTGCGACACTTCCTGCGTTACAATCCTTCAGTTGGACTCGGGGTGCTCCTCCAGCTGGGGTCATGTAGCAGGACAGAGCAGCACTTACACCAGATAGAGGTTCCTAACCGGGGGTGGTTTTGTCATCCAGGGTCTATCTGCCAGAGCGTGGACAAAGTTCTGGTTGTCATAACACGGATCTGGCCAGGGATGCCGCAAAACATCGCACAGGACAGGCCCCCCCAACAAAGCATGTTCCAGGCTGCATCTTCTCATGTTGTCGGTTTTTGTCGGTGGCATAAAATGCAAAATATCATATTTATTTATTTTTAAAACAATTGTATACTTCTACTTAATTATAATGTTGTCATCGTTAAAAGTAATAATTATAATATCTAACAATTATTGAGCTGTTATTTGTGCTAGGAAGTGCTCAAAGTACATTGCATAGATTATCTCTCTTTTTAAAAATTTATTTATTTATTTTGAGTTGGAGTCTCACTCTGTCACCCAGACTGGAGTGCAGTGGCCGCTCCCGGCCACCGCAGCCTCGACCCATTGGGCTCCAGCGATCCTTCTGCCTCAGTCTTCCGAGTAGCCGGAATCACAGGCACGGGCTACCATGCCCGGCTGATTTTTTGATATTTTTTATTGTGGAGATGAGGTCTCGCCAAGTTGTCCAGGCGGGTCTCGAGCCCGCGAGCTCGGGCAGTCCGCTCACCTCAGCCTCCCAAAGCTCAGGATTACAGGCTGAGCCACCGAGCCTGGCTTATTTTTTAATTTTAAAGATGTGGGGTACAATTCGGCATGAGGTATTCGATTCTCACTGAAGCATCCTGATGGTGTCCTGGGAGATAGCTACAATTTTCATTCTTATTTTATTGACAAAGGAAATGAGGCAGAAAGGCCGAGGGCTGGGAGGTGACAGAGCTTCAAGTAGGATTCAAGCCCATGTTGAACTGAATCCCAAGGCCAAGCTCTTTCTCTCCAAAGAGGCTACTCTTTCATTCAAGAATATCATATTTATATGACAACAAATGCAAATCGATTATGGTGGAAAAAGCCGTATTTGTGCAACTTGTAAACAAAAACAGGCTATTTCCAAAAATTACGCTTGAGGGTGGGCGACTTTGGGCTCTGCCTCCCCTGAACTTCCAGTGCCTTTAAGCTGCTGTCCTGGGCCAGACGCCAAACCTGTGACACAGCATGGTCTCCCTCACTCAGGCCCTGGCCTCACTCCTAGCCTTGTCTCTCATCAGGAATGTTCTTGGTCCACCCACATCAAACAAGAATGGCAAGTGACATGTGGACTATGGGCCAGGCACCAGCTAAGTATTTTACACACATTCTTTCCTTTATCCAAACTACTAGGAGTTCCCCCAAAGGAGGCCTCCACTTTTCTTCCTCTGAACTTAAAAATCCTCTGTGTTCTCAGTCAGATAAACCCCTCTACATCCCTCAAAACTCAGTTCAGACAAACCCTCCTCTGTCAAGTGTTTGAGAGCATAAACTCCGAACCCAGCTGCCTAGGTTTGCATCTTCCTCTGCCTCTTGCTTGCTGTGTGTTCTTGGGCAAGTTGCTTTACTTCTCTGTCTACAAGCTTTCCTTTTAAAAATGGGAGGATGATAACTCAGTGTCGTGAGGGTTCAATGAAATGGTAAGAGTACGTGGAATAGTACTTGGCACATAACAGCTGCTCAGTGAATGTGAGCTGTCATTATCTTTCTTATGAAATATCCTGAAATATCTTTCTTTGGCCTCACCCCATTAGCATTCCAGCATTCCAGCACTCCTGCTAGGACCTGGGTCTCAAATCACACCCAGGATTGATTAGTAGGCATTCATAAGAAGAACATGATACAGAAACAATACTCAGTAGTCACATTTTGCAGAATTGGCTTCTAAACTCAAGAAAAAAAAATATATATATATATCTTTATCCAAACCCTTAACAAATTTCTGCACCCCGTATAAACAGATTCTGCTGCCATGGAGGACATCTGGCTGTGGTTTCCTGGGCAGGTTTAGACTCAGGGTCGTGTCTGGGTACTGTTCAGAGTCTGGGGGAGTAGGAGGACAAGGAGGTGAGGACTGAGAATCTACCCTGGGCGGCTATGAAACGAATCACCCTGGGGCCAGCCAGGCCTCAGAAATCGAGGCTCACTCGTTCTGTCTGCCTAGCAGGGATGCAGGCAAGGAACAATACTCTCTCGTATTTATGGAGGGCTTTGCTGGTTCTCATTTCTGCTCTCTCTTTGCACAGCCATCCTGTGTTGGAGGTTTTATTATGGCTTTGCCCTGGATGGCTTGGCCAAGTCACTTCTTTGAGTCTCATTTTCCCCATTCACAAAATGGAGGTTAATAATCCACATCCCATGGGATGTGGTAAAAAGTGAGGTTTGGCTCAGAAGAGGCAGACGGACAGAGGTGTGCTGTAAACCTGCTCTCTGAAACAAAAGTCTTGATGTGTCATGCTGGCCCATTTCCAAGGTGTAAATACTTCCTCCCTGGTCGACTTCAAGCTATCCAATATCACATCACAGAACAGATCTGGGAAAAGAAATGTACTATCCGTGGTTGTGTGCAGCTGTGAGCTGACTCTAGCACATCCCACTAAACCTCTTACACTAACTCCGCTCTGCTGGTCAGTGACTTCCTGTAGCATGGTATTGAGAAAGATTCTGAGGTTGTGTCTGGGAACAGAGGAAAAGAGTGAGTTAATCCATTATGGATGCCTGCTATGGGTGATGGAGGAGAGTTGTGCACATATGTGTAGGGATTTATGGTCCTTGGATATTAGAGACTGTATGCAAAGGTTCTCATAGCCTGGCACCCTGTAGACACTCAATCCATGGTACATATTACAGCTGGACAAGGAGGCCAAGACTGTCTCTTGTTTGCCTTGCATGGACACTTACTGAACACACATGTAGCAATTAATTGTATCAAAGGTTGGTAAGTGTACAAGGCAGTGTGGTGTCAAGGAAGATGTTTGGGCTGAGAGGCAAGCTGACCTGGGCTGGCATTCTAGTCTTTGGGACCTTGGGAAAAATAGCTCCTCCTCTTTGACCCTTGGTGTTCTCATCTGAAAAAAGGGGACTTTTTGGGGAGGGTTGCATGTTGCATGCCTGAAAATGAAGAGGGAGAGCCATTGCTGGTGTATTTCCTCAGCAGTAGTTTCCTTCTATTCAATTTGAAGCTGCAAAGACTGTGTGACCCACAGCCAACTCAGCATCCTAAACCCTGAAAATCCTAAGGCTGATTTCTTAGCAGCAAAGTTCAAAGTCACTCACATAACTTCTCACACCACTTAAATTTTTCCCTGAGTTATTCTTTTCCCTTTTGCAAACAGAAAAAGAAGACGAGAGACAAAAAAATGCTACTCACCCCAACTTGGCATATAAATATTCATAAGTAGTTCAACCCCAGGAACAGCTCTCGATCAAGGACAGGGTGGTTTTGCTGTTGTCACATGCCAGGTTCATTATAATCCCTGGAAAAAGCAAGTTCCTAGAGAAGAGCTGACACAGCCAGTCTCTGTGTTACTATGATACATGCAAAGCATTACATGCAATTAGGTCCTGAAATACAGATGTGAAGTTTTTAATTACCGAGTTCCCTGCCTGTCTTTCAGGAGCGCGTCAGTCACTAGGTACTGCGAAGTGCCATCTTTTTGTTTTATTTCCTTTGTGGATAATAAGACTCATTGTTCCCCACAATTTGGCTTCTTTCTACTTGGAATATGTGAGCAGAAGCTTGGGCTCAAATTGAAGAGCCCCTTCCTCAACAAAACAGACTTTCAGCTGGGCAGCGAGAAGTGGCTGTGGCCGAGTGTGCAAACCTGGGCAGTGCCCAGTTTCTCTGTGAGTCTTTAGATAAGTCACTTAATGGCTCTGGTTACAATGAGGACTTTCTCCTTGGCCAATTTGATCAAGGATCTAAGGCCTTGCCTTTGAGACTCTAATGTGAACATGAGGTCTGACAATTAAGTTTGCGAACCATCCTAGAAAAAGTGCTCCATACCTCACTGCTGAGTGTCACTATGGTCACCTTGGAAGTACTCCCCTTGGGAAGCTATGCACCGATACCAGCACCTAGTCTACCTGTCAAAGCAACTTTGGAACTCTTTTTTCTGGAATGGTCATCAGTGCTGTTGTCATATTTCCCTTGATGTCCTGAATGTCATCACATGTCTTCCTTTCAATATTTCCTTTATCTTCAGGTAAAGAAAAAGCAATTGGGGGCCAGATCAGGTGAGTAGGGAGGGTGTTCCCATACAGTTATCTGTACAGTGCTGCCAATATAAGCGCCATGGTGGCAACTCACGAACGTAATTGTCAGATCGCAACAAATGACGATGACAGCTCTGATGGCCATTCTAGAAAGAGTTCCAAAATTGCTTTGACTAGGTGCTGGTGTTGGTGCAAAGCTTTCCAGGGGGAGTACTTCGAAGGTGACGATAATGCTCTTCAGCAATGAAGTATGGAGCAGTTTTTCTAAGATGGTTTGGGAACCTAATTATTGGACCTCGGTACATCACACAGGTGGGGGGTGTCTTGTTAAATGCAAGATTCTGAGTGAGTTGGTCTGGGTGGGGACCGAGACTCTGCGTTTCTGTGTAACACGTATCCGGGTGATGTCAATGAGGCCAGTTCCTGGTCCCGTCCCTATTTTGAATAGCCAAGTCTGAAGGAGCGTGAAAGCAGTTTGAAAATGGAAAGTCATTGTACCTTGCAAGGTGTTTTAAATGGAAGACACAACTGTGGAAATTGCATCAGCAGCTCAGCTAGATAGTGCTTACTAAGTACCTTGAAAGTACCCAATGGTGCGCTAGGATTGAGGCAGTGACCTGGATTGTCACTCACTGATGCCTCTGGGCAGCCAAGGGAAGGCCAAGAAAGGGTATGGGCCCCAGACAGATGAGACCTGGAGTCCTGGCTCTGCTTTTGAAAGGGTATGCAAACAAGTCAGCTCCCTGCTTTGGCCTCAGTTTCTCCACCTGTCACATGAGGATGACCTCACCATCACAGGGTGGGCCGAGAGGTTAAGCAAACTGAAGGGGTAAAGTGAATGTCCCAGCGCCTGGCACATGGTGGACACTCCTTTAGCATGGGTCACTGCAGTCCCCACCCTCTGTGAGGCTGGCTTCTGGGTCAGGGTTCAAAGGACAGGGAGAATAGTATCTCCAAGGCAGCCTTCAGTTCTTGGCCTGGGCTGGAGTGATCTGTCTCCAGGGACCTTGCAGGCCGTTCCTCCCAAGTCAGCAGAAAGGACTGCAGTGAGTCTAAGCCCAAGTCCACCCAGAGTCTCATTAGCTGCCTCCACATTCCTGCCAGCGGTCTGCAGGTTCCGCTCCCACAAGGACCGTGACTGTGCTAAGACCTTTGAGGTCTCTGAGTTAGACAGACCTAGGTCTCAAGCCTTATCCAAGAGCCTCAGTCTTTTCATCTTTAAAATGAGGTTACTTCTGCCTGCCTTGCAGAATTGTGTGAGGATAGTGATGAAAATCAGAGCAACTCACTACTTACATTCCTGGCACTGGGCTCAGAGTTTTGCATGAAACATTTGAGTCCTCAAACCCCAACGAGCACTGGTTTCATTAAGTGCCCAGTTTTACAATGGAGAAAACTGAGGCTCAGAGAGGTTAGGTGACATGCCTGAGGGCACACAGCTGGCAAAGGGAAGCGTCAGGACTTGAACCCTGGAAGCTGAACTCCTGGGAGTTTGAAAGCCCAGCTACTGAGCTCTACTGCCTCCAATTAGTTCTCCCCAGAATCTAACATGAGGGTGGCAGGCAGGGCTGGAGTGGAACCAGTGCCACTGCTTGACGTAGAAAGGCCACAAAAAGGTATCCCTTTTGGATGACTTTTTGTCTGAGTCCCCGGGGGCTTACTGACACGTAGTCTCTCTGGTACCTCTTTATCAAACATCAGGCTTGTGTGACCGTTAGCAAGTCAGTTCCCATTTTGGCTTCACTTTCCCCATCCATTAAATTGGATGACATCGTTGCAGGATGGGCTGAGAGGGTTTAGTAACAGGAAGAGTGCAAAGTGCCTGATCTTCCATGTCAAGGCATGACCTCACCAGGTGAAGAGCATGCTCAGTGCATGCCAGTGTGCTCAGTATCTCCCCTGTCCTAGACCCCACTCTCCAAACTATATTTTTCTTCCTTACGTGTGTCTAAGCTAGTACGGAGCACAGTTAGGAGGAAGGTGTCATATTATTTGAGCAGAAAGACCTACAGCCAGGTGTCTCCATTCCTGGTTTTATCCTGTGTTGCCAGGGGGAAAACTCTGGGATTCTGTCCATCTTTTTAGCAGGGAAGAGAAAAAACCTCAAGACGGCAAAGTTGTGGACAGGGCAGGTAGGGCGAGGGCCAGCTGCAGAAACCAGCTCACTCTGCAGTCAGACTGGAAGGCAGTGGCGATGGCATCCCAATGCTAAGTAGCCTCTACTTCCTGGAGCACCGCTGCGCACTGCAGCATGTCATGACTAATAAAGCTGTCAGGAGCAAGGGCTCCTTCCTTCCAGTGTTCAAGGCCGACATCAGCTTCAAGACTGACTGTGATGGGTGAGCCTTTACTTCAGGCACCAACCTCTTCCAAATCACCCTCAGGAACACCCAGGCAGAGAAAACACATTGCCCATGCCTCTGGGAGTTGGGGTGCCTTAGGCCACTAAGCAGAGCAGCTGGGGTGCAGGAGTGAGAAGAGTGGACTTAGAGACTGACTCGAAGGGGCTTAAAGCTATCTGGCCTCAGCTTTCTCATCCGCAAAATGGGCTCCTAAGCTTTGATTCAGTGCAGTAGAGGGCAGGAACTCAGCTGGTCTGGGTTTGGATCTTGGCTTGGCTACTTGTAAACTGTGCCCTTCTGGGAAAATTATGAAATCTCTCTGAACTTCAGGTTGCTTTTCTGTAAAAAGGGGAATAATGATGGTACCAAGACTTCATAGGGTTATTATGCAGGTTAAAATGAAATAATGTGTGTAAAGTATTGCGTGGAACTATTCTCCATTCATGGAGCTGTTCATTTATTCCTTCCAGGTACTGGGATGGGGTTGGAGATGCAAAGGCAAAAAGACCAGCTCTAGTTGAAAAGACACTTCAAGGGCTGTTGGGAGAGTTAGCTGGGAAGATATGTGTGAAGGATCCAGCCCGTGTGCTCAGTAAGGCCTCAAGGTCAGGGGAGGCAAGTCCCCTTGTCCTCACCCATTCTTACCCACTGACAAACTCATCATAATCACAAAGAGCTGTGCCAGGCATTGTTCTAAGCACTTGACACAGGTTAATTCACTTAAGTTCATGATATATGAGGTGTATCTAATTATTGCCTTCATTTTATAGGTCAGGAAGCCGAGTCATAGAGAAGTAACTTGCTCAAGGTGACACAGCTATTGAGTGGTGGAGCCAGGATTATGAACTAGGTATTCTGGTTCCCAGTCCTTGCTTTTTGCTACTCCACCAGACAACTTCTCAGGGTGGTGGGCTGGGCTTCTGTCTTTGCTATCCATGTCCATCTCCTATCCACTGGCTCCAAATCCATGCTGCCTCCAGGACTGAAGTTCTAAGAGATGCCTTCTTCAACTTGACTCAGCTCAGCTATTCTCAACTCAACTCAATTCAACTCATACAGCTCAGCTCAGTTCAGCTCAGCTGAGCTTGACTCGACTCAATTCAATTCAATTCAACTCAGCTCAGCTCTGCTTAGCTCAGATCAACTAATTTTAGCTCATCTCAGCTCAGCTCAACCCAGTTGAGTTCTGCACCACTCAGCACAACTCAGTTCAACTCAGCTCAGCTCAGATCAGTTAATTTTAGCTCAGTTCATCTTAGCTCACCTCAGCTCAGTTCAACTCAGCTCAGCTCGACTCAACTCAACTCAGTGCAATTCAGCTCAGCTCAACTCATTCAAACTCAGCTCAGCCCATTTCAACTCAACTCAACTTACCTGAACTCAGTTCAGCTCAGCTCATTTCAGCTCAGCTCAGTTCAGCTAAAGTCAACTCAGCTGAATGGATTTCAGCTGAGCTCAACTTAGCTGAATGGAAATGAACTCAACTCAGCTCAGTTTAATTCATCTAAGCTCGGCTCATTTCAACTCAGCTAAGCTCAACTTAATTCAATTCAACTCAGTTCAACTTAACTCAAGAGGACAATTGCCTAGGGGATCTTAAGGCAGATGTGAGTGACTCCATTAAATGATGCAAAACTTGGGAGTACATTACAGGCTTGTTCCATTTCTGCTGGTCTGATGGGAAGCTCACCTCCCCATTCATGTAGAATAATACCAAGACATTGTGTGGATACAGTACTATGTGGTTTACAAAGTCTCTTTACATATGTAGCTGTTTTATAACTATGTATTCTTAGCCTAGCTAGCCTGGAAGGATAGAAAAAGCAGGGATTATAAGCAGGACAATTAACAATACCTACTATTATTTGGGCAGCTACTATGTGCCAGGCACAGTACTAGGTACTTAACAAACAGTATCTCATTTAAGCTAGCAACCTTGGAAGTGAGATTATTCTGGGAATTTTACAGATGAGGCACCTGAATTGTGGAGAGGCAGAGCAAGGATTCCAAGTCACGAAACTGTAGGAGATGGGATAGCATGCTTCCAGAGGCAGTGTCTTTCTAA
This sequence comes from Carlito syrichta, assembly GCF_000164805.1. NCBI lineage: Eukaryota > Metazoa > Chordata > Mammalia > Primates > Tarsiidae > Carlito > Carlito syrichta. The sequence goes on from NW_007248104.1 coordinate 214,191, forward strand.
AGCTGGGCTCACCACCATCTAGGGAAACCAGTTTCCATGTCCCTTCAAGAAATTAGGACTCAGAGGGAAAAAGAAAGACCAGAGGCATGTCCTTCCATTACCTGTGAGCCAAGAGCTAAAAGAGCTTTAAGCTCGGCACCAGCTGAAGGTAGATTTTCTGCCTCCAGGGAAAAATAAGGGGTGTAAATGTGCGAACTTCTGCAACTTTTTTTTTTTTTGAGTTGGAGTCTCACTCGGTCACCCAGACTGGAGTGCAGTGGCCGCTCCTGGCCACTGCAGCCTCGACCTGCTGGGCTCTGGCGATCCTTCTGCCTCAGCCTTCCAAGTAGCCGGAATTACAGGCATGCGCTACCACGCCCGGCTGATTTTTTGACTTATTGTAGAGATGAGGTCTCGCTGCCCAGGTGGGTCTCGAACCCGTGGGCTCAGGCAATCCACTCACCTCAGCCTCCTAAAGTCGCGGGATTACAGGCTGAGCCACCGAGCCCGGCTTCTCTGCAACTTTTAATGTATGGACCTTGTATTATTTTACTCCTTACCTGAGCATACAATTCTTCTTGAGCAGGCATAATGCCTGCAACCTTCCGTTCTTGCTCATGGATGTCTTAGAGTTTGGGTTCTAAGGAACATCCCTGTCCATCTACCTTAACCTCCTTGTTTTCAGATGTGCAGATCATGCCCACAAGAGACAAATCCTCAGAGCCAGGTAGATGAGGGACCAGCACTCAGGCCTCTATGTAGCGTTTGCTGGGGTTAATTAAGTCAAAAGCTTTAGAAGGTAGCAGGATTGAGATTTGGTTTTTAAAAATGAACATCAATCACATTATTGATCCTTTCTTCTTTTCCTTTTTCCTCTTTGTATTAGGGATCCCTGGACTATGCTTGCTGCAGGCTTCACACATGACAAAAATCATGTTAATTAAAATGCTAACTTAGATCAAAAAGAAGACCTTGCTGTGGAAAGGATGGAGCCCATGGAATCAGCCTGGAAATGGTGTGCTGCTGACTTTGGACGCTGTCAAATTAAAAGAGAGATGGCTTTTGCTGAGAATGGATGTTCAGGAGCCCATTCATTTTCCTCCCTTTTGTCTAGATTCAAATTCTCATTTCCACTTACTTTGAGATGTTTGCTTTGGGAGGTGCCATGGCTCAGTGGAGAAGTCACTTCAATGTCAGTTTAGTATCACTTGCTCATCATTGACTGTGTGACCTTGGCCACAGCTCTTGACCTCACTGAGCTTCATTTTTCTCATTCATTACATAAGGATAATAGTGCCCAACATGCTGGGGTTTCAGAAGGATTAAATGAGTATCTAAAGAGCCTATATTACTCAACAGTTGGTTATTATTATTATTATTATTTTGGAGGGGATGTGTCTTAGTCCATTCAGGATGCTCTAACAGAATACTATAGAATGAGTAGCTTATAAATCATAGAAATTTATTTCTAACAGTTCTGGAGACTGGGAAGTCCAAGATCAAGGCAGATTTAGTGTCTGGTGAGAACCTATTTTCTGGCTCATAGATGGCTCTATCTTGCTGTGCTATCATGCGATGCAAGGGACAAGAGATCTCTCTTGTCTCTTTTATAAGGGGACTAATCTCATTCATGAAGGCTCCACCCTCATGACCTAATCACCTCCCAAAGGCTGCACCTCCAAATAACCTCACATTGGGGAGTAGGTTTCAAAATATAAGTTGTGCATGTGGAGGAGAACATAGGCATTCATTTCATTGCAGGGGCCATCTTGATCTGTAGAACAACTTGATAGCTACAGAATACGCTTTTCTGTTGTAGAATATTATTGGTTAGTTATCTCCCATCTTTCAAATTATGAAACATCCTGTCCCTACTGGGTCATCAAACAACTTTGTGGAATTTCAGGTCTCAGGGTTCCTGATCAAGAGTCATATTTTTCAGTGAGCAGAGCTGAAATAATGCCATATGCATACATAAGATGCTGTAGACATTCTTTCACCTTGCCACTTTATAGCTGGGGTGTGGGAATTCTGCTTCCTGCTGTTCCCAGAGGTTAGAATTCCTTTAGCTCTTGGCTCATGGGTGATCCTCTCTATGGCTAACCTGACATTGTTCCCTTGGTTCCCTTTTTTTGCTAGGCTATTCTGATCATGTACAAAGTTAGAGATCTAGCATGTGGGTATAGGAACTGGCTTATCAGTTTGCAAGCCAGCTTCCCCATCCCACCTGTGTAATCTCAGTCAATACAGCACCTCTAAGAGCCCATTTTCTCAGGGATAAAATGGAGTGGAATAGTCTTATCTTCTCTGCAGCATTGTCGTAAGGAATACATGAAATGCATGTCAGACAAATGCTTAGTTTGGGACATACATGATAGCTGTTAATTATGTCTTTTTATTTTAAGCAAAGAAACCATGTTTTTAACTGTTACTTCACTTATCTTGATAAAATCCTGAGATGGAACACAAAAAACTCACTAAGCAGGCATTCAAAGAGAAACACTTCACCATTTGCCTTGGGGCTAACTTAGATAAAAAAGTAGGCAGACAGAAGCCAGTTCTGCCATCTTTTCCATTCAATAAGGAAGATTCAAACAGGTCAGCTCTTTTGGATGAGATGACGTGTATCATTAGTATGAGAAATCAGCAAAGAGCAGATGTCAGCCTCCTTGGCTCAGGGTTTGACACCTTCCATGATCTGACCCCTGCCTGTCTTTTGGCCTCCTTTTCCCTTGCTCCCACTCATAGACACACAGGATTTCTATGGTGTATGGCTTCACAGTTTGCCACCTCCATGTATCTGACCATGTTGTGGCTTCCCTCTGGAAAATCTTTCCTTATCTCTGCATTCATAAATCCAAACAGACCCATCCTTGCCTTCTCTGTGTCTTCCCTGGCCTTCTCACGCAAAGGGGACATCTGTCCTGTTAAACAATCATCCCTCTCCCTTTGGCAACACTCCTTCCCCATGGAGTAAGAGGGAGGTTGGCCTCTGTCTCCAGCTTATTGGGATGGGCCTAATCAGAGCCTTCCAATCACAGCCTGTGGCAGCGAGAAAGGGGGAAAGTAGAATTAAAAGAAGGGACTATTTTTCAGTGGAGTCAACTCCTCTGACAAAGCCTTCCTGAAGGCCAGGTGTGGTAGCTCATGCCTGTAATCCTAGCACTTCGGGAGGTTGAGGCAGGAGGATTGCTTGAGTCCGGAAGTTTGAGATCAGCTTAGGCAACATAGCAAGTCCTTGTCTCTACTAAATATAAATAAATAAATAAATAAATAAATAAATAAATAAATAAATAGCCAGGCATGGTTGTGTGTCTCTATAGTCCCAGATACTTCTGAGGCTGAGGTAGGAGGATTGCCTGAGCCCAGGAGGTCGATGTTGCAGTGAGCCATGATGATGCCACTGCATTCCAGGCTGGGTGACAGATTAAGACCTCAACTAAAAAAATAAAAATAAATAAATACATACATAAATATATACATAAAAAAGACCCTTCCTGGAAGTCCATCTCTCCTCTTTCTCCCCATGTCTGTTTACATCTCATTGGTCAGAATATGGTCATATGTTCACACCTGGCAAGGGAGTCTGGGAAATGTAGTGTTTCAGCTGAGTGGTAAATGCAGATTCCCACACTAACAAATAAAGGGAAATCAAAGAGGCTCTTGCCTCTCCCCGTGAGTTCACCCACCAAGGTAGCCAGGGTGATGGTGAAGACTGGGGAGAGAGCTTAAAATAACTTGGGAGCGAAGCCCTGACCTTGAGTGCTGAGACCCCTTTCCTCTTCTAGTCTTCTTTGGGACTGGAAATCAGCATGGCTTGGAGGAACGCCCTCTCGAGTGGATGTGTCGACCTGGATTCCTATCTTTGCTCTGCCCTGCATGACCTTGGGCATCTGTAATGAATGGTGGCCCTTCAGGTTCCTTCCACCCCTCTGTGATTTTCTTGGAAGTGTCCCTGTCTCTGCCTATCCTGGTCCCAAGCCACACACGTTTCTGTTGTTACTAAGCTTCTTACCACTGTCTTTGGCTCCTGCTTATAAATGTTTAAAAATATTCGCTTGACGCACAGTGGGATTATAGACTCTCTCATTTCCGAAATGAAAAGCAGCTCATGCATTATTCAAGAAAAATATTGTATTATTGAACAAAGGATGGGTACATTCATCCCTTATTATGTATTCTAGTCTCTGCTGCCTTATTAGTAGATGTGTTCTGTGAGAATTTTACTGATGGGGTTTGTAAACAAAGGCAGGGATCAAACACTAATGTGTTGAGATGACATGATTAAGAGATTACCATAAGATCACCAAATTGCATGCCTGAGAGGTCATCTTGTTTACTCATTGCTTGGGCTCCTTCTCCCTGTTCCTACCACATGGAGATTCAATCTTGTCTTGAACTCTTCCAGGGATGGGACTCTCACTACGTCCAATTTCACCTTTCATCTTATATTGGGCTAACATCTATGCTCTCTAGGCCTTGGGCTTACTTTTCACATGGAAAAGTTCTGTTCCCTTTCTCCATGACAGCCCTTTGGTTAGGTGAAGATGGCGATTGTTGAAACCCACCTGGGTTATTTCTCTGAAAGGCTAAATATATCCTGATTCTTCAGACACTGCTCATGGCAAAAAAGGAAAGTCCGCTGGCCCTATCAAGCATGTGTTAAAGCACTTTTTGCATTCCAGGCACAGAGATAAGCATGTTTATAGCTTATAATACTTTGTAACGGAGCGGAGATTTATAGGGTAGTCAACTAGCAGGGTTCGAAATGGATGTTCACTCCACACCTCTCTAACCCCTTCTCTCACCTCTCCCTTTTGTCTTCCTTTTTCAGAGTCCTTGGATTTTCTGTCCTTCCAACACACCAAGATCCTTCCTGCCTCAGGACCTTTGCAAATGCAATCGTCACTGCCTAGGGTGCTTTCCCAGATCCCCACACTTCTGCCACCTCTCACCACGTGGCTCTCCACTCACATGACACCTACTCAGAGAAGCCTTCTAGGACTCCTGCCTAAAGTAGGCTCTCAGTCCCACTTCTGCCCCTTTTACTCTCTGTCTTCATCCACTAGGGATGCCAGAACAAAAGACTGAGCGGCTTAGAAACCACAGAAATTTATTTCTCTTATTTATTTATTTTTGAATCAGGGTCTCACCCTGTTGCTCAGGCTGGAATGCAGTGGCATGATCATAGCTTACTGCAGCCTCAACCTCCTGGGCTTAAGTGATCTTCCTGCTTCAGCTTCCCAAGTAGGTGGGACTGCAGGCGTGTGTCATCACACCCAGCTAATTTTTTACATTTTTTGTAGAGATGAGGTCTTGCTATGTTGCCCAGGCTGGTCTCGAACTTTTAGGCTTAAGCAATTCTCCTGCCGTGGCCTCCCAAAATGCTGGGATTACAGGTGTGTGGGCCACAGCATTTGGCCAACAGAAATTTACTTTTCACAGTTCTGGAGATGGGAAGCCCAAGTTCAGGGACTCCAGCAAATTCGGTGAATGGTGAGGGTTTACTTTCTGGTTCATAGATAGTGCCTTTTACTCTGTCCTCATGGTGGAAGAGGGGAGAAAGCTTTCCTGGGCCTCTTTGATATGGGCACTAATCCCATTCATAAGGGCTCTACCCTCGTGATCTAATCACCTCCCACCTCCTCATATCATCACATTGGGAGTTAGGTTTTCAACATAAACATTTTGGGGGGACACAAAAGCCTAAACCATGGCACCCTCCATCCCATTACCCTGTTATTTTTCTGTAGCATTTTAAAAAAACTAAATAAGTCAATTCAGTAAATATTTCCTGAGCATCTACCATGTACCAACCATTGCTCTAGGCACTTGGCCTGCAGTGGTGAACAAAACAATGTCTCTTGCCCTCATGGAAGTTACATTCTCATAGGAGAGACAGAAGATGCATAACACACACAGTAGGTAGAAGGAGGAGTTATGGGTTATGGAAAAGAAAAGTAGGGCCCAGTTGGGGGGGTTTGAGTGCCAGCAGGATGGGGCAGGTGACTTATCAAATAGGGCAACTGGGAGAGGCCTTTTAAGAGCTAAGATTGAGCAAGGACAATTTCACCACATGAAATGATCTTTTTATTTGTTTACATACTGATGGCTTGCCCCCTTGGCCTCCTTTCCCACGCAAGAGTGTTGAAGACAGGGATCTTGTCTGTCTTGTTTTCTATCAGTGCTCAGAACCTGGCACACTGTGGGCACTCAGTGGGATGTTTGTTGAATAACTATCAGATGTCCATACGACATGATGAGAGGTTGTGGCAGAAGTTTTTGTTGTAGCTACACGGTGGAATTCACGCCGTCGTTGCCGGAGGTCTTCCCTTCCTCTTGTGAATGCTATTTTTATGTTTGTTTTTTTTTCGTTGGAGTCTTACTCCGTCGCCCAGGCTGGAGTGCAGTGGCACACTCTTGGCCACCTCAGCATCGAACTGCTGGGCTCTGGTGATCCTTCCACCTCAGCCTTCCAAGTAGCCGGAACTACAGGCGCACGCTACCACACCCGACTAATTTTTTATTTATTGTAGAGATGAGGTCTTGCCAAGTTGCCTGGGCTGGTCTCAAACCTGCGGGCTCAGGAAATCCACTCACTTTGGCCTCCTAAAGTGCAGGGATTACAGGCTGAGCCACTGAGCCTGGCCGTGAACGCTCTTTTTGGGTCTTGCCTTCCTTTTGCCTGCCCCCTAGAACAGTGAAATCACACTCACTTCCAGCCGACACCTCCCATGATTGTGGCTAGGCAGACCAAGGTTGTTGCTCCCATTCTGATGAGGAAACTGAGGCCTGATAGATCCAAAATGACCAAGTTTGAGTGATGTATTAAAGGGCACGTGTAGCTTTCGTGACAGAGTGTGGACTTGAGCTTTCGTGACAGAGTGTGGGTCTTTTCCACCCACAGGAGGGCCCGCAGACATTCACAAGATCCATCTCTCACTGACTTTTCTGCACTGTCCTTGGACCAGAGTTTCCCTGAGCAGCATGGACGATGGAGAGCAGACACGTCACCTGCCCCCTCTGGCTCTGGGCTGGACTGAAATCTAACCTGGGATGGACTGAAATTTACCCGAGAGTGAACTCGGGTTTCACAGCTCACTCTGAGCCAATCCAGTTAAGGCGAACCTGGCTCTGCCTTGTGGGTCCTCTTAAACAGGGCCAAATAAACAGGCAGGGAGCTTGGAATAATTGGCTTTTGCTTCTCAAAGCCAATTGTTATCAGACCGAATCCTTCACTCTGCCTCTTTTATTCTATTTCAACTAAATTGTCTCTTGGGGCTCAGGAGGAAGATTAACTCTTTGACTTTCAGATGTTTTCGGAGCAGCCAATACTCCCTTACCTATCTATAGAATTTTTGAATTTGCAAAGTGGTTTTTATTTTTGTTTTTGAGTCAGAGTCTTACTCTGTCACTCAGGCTGGAGTGTACTGGCATGCGCACAGCTCACCACAGCCGCAACCTCCTGGACTCAGGTGATCTTTCTACCTCAGCCTCCTGAATAGCTGGGACTACAGGTGTGTGCCACCACACCCAGCTAATTTTTTGATTTTTTTTTGTAGAGATGAGGCCTCACTATATTCTACCAAGTGCTTTCACACGAATCATATGATTTCAGTCTGGGCATTGTGAACTGTGCTGTGATGTATACAGGACATGTCTAGAAACTGGGCATCCATGGATGCATTCATTTTCTTTTTCTTTTTTTTTTTTGAGCTGGAGTCTCACTCTGTTGCCCAGACTGGAGTGCAGTGGCTACTCCCGGCCACTACAGCCTCGACCTGCTGGGCTCCGGTGATCCTTCTGCCTCAGCCTTCCAAGTAGCTGGAACTACAGGGCGCGCGCTACCACGCCCAGCTAGTTTTTGATTTATTGTAGAGATGAGGTCTCGCCAAGTTGCCCAGGTGGTCTCGAACCTGCGGGCTCAGGCAATCCGCTCTCCTCAGCCTCCCAAAGGTGCGGGATTACAGACTGAGCCACCGAGCCCGGCATTCATTTTCAAGTAACAGGAAACTCAACGCAGAGGACATAAAAATGAAGGAACTGCTTGACTAATGTAATTGAAGTGTCCAGAGGAAGAACCAGCTCGAGGTGCAGACTGATCTCTCCCGTGGCTTCCTTTCTCTGCCAGACTTTTTAGCCAGTCTTCTCCATTTTGCAAGTCAGATTCATTCCCGAACTGGCATCTTTTGTGGCGGCAGTATGGGTACAGCAAGTGATGCTTCCTGTTTTGTCACTTGTGTCCAGGGCCAGAAAGAGCATCTGAGTGTCCACATTCCAAGCAAGGGTCTTGAGATTCACCGTGGTGGTTCCTATTTCGGGCACACGCTCACGAGGGGCATGGAGCCTGGGCTGAGGGATCACAAGATGCTGGCTGGTTTCAGCCACTCAGAGCTCTCTCTCCTGCAAAGCGTGGTGTCCATGTCCCCTCAGGCACATTGGTGTTGTCAGGGAGAAGGAGAACAGGAGGGGTGCAGGCAGCCCACCCGCTTATGCCTGCGACAGGGTCACCTGAGCG
>NW_007248104.1:222707-286505 GCF_000164805.1 Carlito syrichta
AGAGCTCTCTCTCCTGCAAAGCGTGGTGTCCATGTCCCCTCAGGCACATTGGTGTTGTCAGGGAGAAGGAGAACAGGAGGGGTGCAGGCAGCCCACCCGCTTATGCCTGCGACAGGGTCACCTGAGCGTAGAAACAACTGAGGTTGGAGTGATTTCTGAAAGGACGTTTGGCCACTCTGCAGGGAGCAGAGACTAGAACCCAGGCGGACATCTCTGTCTTCAGAGCTCTTTCTAGGCATCGGAAGCTCCTGGCCCTCTGCCAGAGTGGAATTTGTGGCCTTCTTTTCATCAGAGGCTAGGCAACTATCAGCAGAGACCCACAGGAGGGGTTGAGAGGAGGTCTCCTTTCTGTCTTGCTGATGCCAAAAATTCTACATAATTACCTTCTCTTGGGTTACAGAATTTCTCATTTGTTCAAAAACAAGCATTCACTGAGCTAGGAACACTGGCTGGCCTTGGCTGCCTGAAAACCTGTCTTTTTATCGGGATTCTTTTGGATGCAAGTAACAGAAACCCCGCTCAAACTAGTTCAGGCACAATTGAGAGGAGGCTTGATTCTAAGGATGCAGGATACTCTACCCCTCTCCCTGTTCTCACACAAATTGTAGCATTGTATTATATGACAAGATGCTTAATCACTATGCACCCATCGCTTATCGAACATAATGATTGACACTCAAGGCATCTGCAGCCTGTTGGTAGCTCACAACTGTCTTCCTGGGCAAATACTCTGTCACTGTTAATATATCTTTGTTTAGGGAACTTTGAATAAAACCCAATCCTGTTTGCCAGCACTTTCAGATAGCTCATTTAGGTTTAATGAGATAGATGTGTTCAAGAAAAGTGAAGGGACTGCAAAGTTTCTCAGGAAAAGAAGAGGATGAATCAGAAAGCTGGATGGCAAATGCTACTCATTATACAACTCAGTTACTCAGTGGCTGCAACCTCCACAGCATGCCATGTTGTCCTGAGCTTGCATTCTGATTCCAGTCCCACAGGTGTGAGCAAAAGACCACTCCAGACTTAGAGAAGGCGTGTTGGCTTTATGAAGTCCCCTCTTACTCACTGTCATGTAAGAGCTGGGACCATGAAAACATCTCTTGGCCATCCAAGTGTTCGTCCACCATCAAGAAAGCGTGACCTGAGCCCGCAGTTCGAGACCCGCCTGGGCAGCGAGACCTCATCTCTACAATAAATCAAAAAATCAGCCGGGCATGGTAGCGCGCGCCTGTAATTCCAGCTACTCGGAAGGCTGAGGCGGAAGTTTCGCCAGAGCCCAGCAGGTCGAGGCTGCGGTGGCCGGGAGCAGCCACTGTACTCCAGTCTGGGCGACAGAGTGAGACTCTAACTCAAAAAAAAAAAAAAGAAAAAGAAAGAAAGGGTGAGGTGATCTCTCACCTGTCATGTCTTCATGAAGACCCTGGATAACTCCTTTTTGGGGATGGTAAGAGAATCACCTTCTCACACATCTGGAGCAGATCATCTTGAATGATTCTGACCCGTTCATGCCTTTCATTGTCTCATTTTCCTTCCAGAAGGAGGGAAGCCCAACATCTGAGTAACCTGATGCGTAAGCAGGTATCTTTCCCCAGGAATTAATTAATTCCTCCTTTTCCCCCCAAATAAATTCTGCAGAGCTCCCTTGCTCAAACCACACAGCTTCAGGATCAACCGGGAACTTGCTGGACATGTAGACACCCTGGACCCTGAATCAGAATCTGTATTTTAGTGATACTTCCCTGGGTAATATACATGCAGATTCAAGATTGAGAGGCACAGCTGTAGAAACTGCTCCTCTGTCCCCTGCACTGCACTCACTTGATTGCTTATCTGTGTCTGGGAGAAGAGCCAAGGTCATGTCTACTTACCTGTACATCTCCCTCTCCTACATAGTGCCTGTGTGCAGGGGGTATTTCATAGCCACTCAATGAATGGCTAGAAGAAAAGAACACATTACTCTCCTTGTCAGGGAGGCTATGGTCCTAGTGAGAGAACGCTGAGGTCAGAAGGGGAGAGAGAGGTCACTGTGCAGTTCTCTTTCCTCCAACATTTCCTGAGCATCCGATTTGTGTGAGGTGTTTTACCTATAGTGTACAATTTACTACTGATAAAACTTTTCATGGTAGATTTGATGTTATCCCGTTACAGATGAACCAATGGTGGAAGTGCAGTTTGAACCCAGCACAGTTCTTTTTCTTGCCTTCCACACTGGCAGTTGGTGTGAGCTTGGGTTTGCCAGCTGGAGTCTTCAACTCTGCCGTCTGAATCTGTGGCAGAGGCTTTGGGTTCTGCTCACCTCCCCCCTCTTCCTACTCCCACTGTTCCTGCCAACAGCTTCTGTCTGCAAGGAGCCTGTGACTCTGCCTGTGGACTTCCGCCGGCTTTAGAACAGGCTTGTCCCACGCACAAGGCACGCTAGACGCGCTGGGAGGGAATGCCCCTGGAGCAGCCCTCCATCCGCCACGGTGAATGGGAGTGGTTGAGTCAATGCTCTGGGCGCATGCGCTGCATTGTCTTCCGGAGACTCTCAGGAGGGAGCCCTGAGAGTCCACACTGGTGACCTGCCCTCAGAGCAACCAGTATTCTATTTGTTTCTTTGCCCTCCCTACCTCACTTCCTTACTCCTCTCCCAGTGCTTCTTGGAATCTCCTCACAAACACATCATTTGCATTCAAATCCTTATCCTGTGGTCTAAGACAGCATCTAAGACAGCATCTGTTAAATAAAAACAACTGCAACCAGCATGTTCTGATTGCCTGACATTGTGATAAGCACCCTGGACCTGTTATCACCTTTAATCTTCGCAGCAGCCCTGGGAGGTGGGTTCTGATACACTCTCCAGATGGGCAAAATGAGGTTTAGACAAGTAAAAGAATGTGCTGCGGCTTGCAAGTGGTAGAGCCGAGGTTTGGGCCTATTTCACTCTGATGTCAAACCTCATGGTCTTTAGATACTTGCTTCTCAAGATCATCTGGAGTATGGATGTGAAGACTCTGAAAAAACTAGAAGTTTGATTTTCATCATGTTTCTAGAATGAGCTAATTTTGTCCTTCCTTCCTTTCCTCTTTCCTTCTCTCTTTTTTTTTTTTCAGCCAGGGTCTCGTGTTCTCCCCCAGGCTGGAGTGCAGTGGTGTGATTCACTACAGCCTGGGCCTCCTGGGTTCAAGCAATCCTCCTACCTCAGCCTCCTGGGTAGCTGGGACTACCCAGGAGGCACATGCTACCATGCCCAGCTAATTTTTTTTGTGTGTTTATTTATAGAAATGAATTCTCACTATGTTGCCTAGTTATCTCAAACTCCTGGGCTCAAATGATTCTCTTGCCTCGGTCTCCCAAAGTACTGGGATTACAGATGTGAACCACCACACCCACCAACATCTTTCTTTGAGGAGGTTGGGACACGTTAGCCAGAGCTTGCAAGGGCTCTGATAGGATGCTTGGAGAGTTCTCATGTTAGTATTCAAAAGGACCAGAGGGAAATGGGAAAATAGCAAGTCTAGGGACAGGTGACATCCTGTCAATGGAACAGAGTGAGGATAGATAGATGTGAGGACAAGTTGAGAAAAAGAGGGAATGATCAGGATCTGTCTATAGCCGGTCCATGTGTTTACAGTGTCTGTGTGTTGGAGCACAGCTGACAACTCTGATAGGCAAACTGGGAAGTCAGCAGGGGATTGCATGTTGTCCACAGCAATCAAAGGTAAGCACCCAACATCTACTTAAATAAATCTAGATAGTGGAATAGCAAATTGCTTTTATCCTACATGTCACTCTCACTGATGGATAGTGGTTTCCTGGAACCCTGTGTAGAGGGCAGTTCTGAGGCTGCGTCCCAATTCTGAGGCTGCAACAGAGAGTTATGATTGATTAGTGATGTCTGCTTGGGACACAGGCGTGGAGGGTGTTGGTGCACATGCCACCTGGAGGAACAGACTGAATTCCAAATATGAGTCAGAAGAATTCTCTCAGTCAGGACTGCAGCAACGTTTATATTTCAAGTAGGCGTTCACTTTTGAAAGGGATGATTTCCCTTTGAAGAGAGCTTATCTTTAATTTGAACATATGTGGCAAACCCAGGCAATATGCAAAATTACAGTTTGATTAAAACTCCCTAGGGGCAAGAAGGAGAAAAATCAGCAACCGACTGGGTGGGACCAACACATGGAAGAGGGGCCCAAAGCTTCTGCCTATTGGCTGTGGTGCCCTCTGTGATGGGTGGGCTTGGATGACAGTCTTCTAACCCTTCCTGAGCCTGTGACTTCCACCTTCAGGGACTCTGGCTTCTTGGTCTCATCTCAGCAGCAGTGGAGAGTCCTGACGGTTGGAGTTTGTTTTCCTAACTCACCGCAGATGGGAGAGGGAGGCAGGGAGCCCCCACACAGGTCACGATGAACGGGTGCATCTGCCCGTGAGAAATGCTGAACACAAACTATAAATAGTGCTGCTACTTCTGCCCTTGAGTTTGGAACGCGTGCAGAATTTGCTGCATCACAGGACTTACCGATGTTCAACGCACACCCGTGCAGTGGGAAGAGCCAGACTCACACTTTGAGTTTAACCTGTCATGTGTAGCCTTGATGTCAAAATGCCCTTGGGAATCACCTTTCATCCCACAAGACGGTGTGAAATTCATTTATTTTTCAGATTTCCAAAGGAAATTCAGTTTCAATTTGCTTCAATTAACAAAGTGCCCAGATCAATTAGGCGAAGTCTCATGGAGTGAACTTGTCATGAAATCACATTAGGGCAAATTCTGTTCATGTTTAATTAATAACTGCCAGGTTAAATGGTTTAGCATTGTGTTCTATTCTGAGATACTATAGCTGGAAGGAGATTTTTCTAAAATGGGGTTCAGTGGATTGCTGGGGAAGGGGAGACAGCATTCTCTTAGAGCAATGGGGTAGTCTGGGAGCTTGGGTAGGAGTATTGCTGTAGAAAAAGGATTGAAAGGAGGTTTCCTTGGGTTGGTAGTGAACACTTTGGAGATGTAGGAGGCTGAGGCTAGAACTGGCAAGATAGAGTGCCAGAATTGATTAGCAATGTCTGCTATGGGCAAAGGAGGGGAGGAAACAGCACACACATATGTACCGTCTCTTCTCCAGGAGCAACTTGTCTAGAAAAACAGGGTTGTAGAACAGGCTGAATGTAGTTGAGCTTCTGTGATGGTAATACATCTGAATAGTGAATTTAGTGGTTTTATTTTATTTATTTATTTATTTTTGCTGACTGTACCTAAGATCAACCCGCCACTACATTAGCCTTGCTCCTCACTGTGTAGGCACCAAGTTTACCAGTGTCCTTCCTCACTATGGAATTTAAACCACAGCAATCCTTTTTTGTTTACTTTTTCCTACCTGGCTGTTAGAGAGGCTTGTGGCTGAAGAGCCTCTTGCTTCTCCCCTTGCAAACAGAAAGACCTGGAAGTCCATGTCCACAGACAAGCACATGCTGGGCTTCTGTATTGGGAGTACTTGAACTTCTGGCCCAAGAAAAAGAAAGGCCCTGCCCTCTGGGTCTCTTTGAACCTTGGAGACGAGAAACCCTGGAGGCATTTTCTCATGGGCAATCAAGGGAGAAGCTGAAGCCAATTTTTCTGTTTTCTGGCAGCTGCCTTTGCTTGTCTTCCCCCTCTGGGGAAATTAGCTTGCTGGCACGGACAGAGGGAAAACAAACAAGCCTAACCTGAAATATGCATTAGAGTTTAGCTATTTCTGGAGGATCCCAAGATTGGAAATGGCTGCAGGATGACCAGTTTCCAACTGTCCTGAATTAACTTTCTGAGGTTTGGTAGTGAGAGTAAGGGGTCTGGGCATGTCAGGACACCTCACCGAGATCGACATTGATTTGTGGCTCCAGGCAAAAGAATCATGGCCATGAAGAGCTCATTTCTCTTAGAGACTTGCTTGGAGAGGAGGCAAAAAAGAAGCTGTGTCAGGATGGGCACCTGGGTTTGGAATGAAAGAGGGAGACTGGGGCTTCCTCGCCACGACCCAGTGAAGTTATCCCTTGAGCGACGCAGTTGGGCACGCAGAGAGGGAAATGGAGGTGCCTGCTTTAGGGGCATGGAATTTCCTGTTTAGAGTGACGACAATTTCTTGGAACTAGTGACGTACTGAATGCCACTGAATTACTCATTTTATTTTATTTTTCAAGACAAGATCTTGCTCCGCCACCCAGGCTGCAGTGCAGTGGTGTGATCATAGCTCACTGCCGCCTTAAACTTCTGGCCTCAAGTGATCCTTCCACCTCAGTCTCGGAAAGTGTTGGGATTACAGTTGTGAGCCACCAGCCATGGCCTGTATTGTACACTTTAAAATGGCCTTAATACACTGATACCCAAACCAGGTAAAGATCTAACAAAAAAAGAGAACTACAGGCCAATATCCCTAATGAACATAGATGTAAATATTCTCAACAAGATTCTAGCAAATTGGATCCAACAACACATCTCAAAGATCATCCACCATGACCGGATAGGCTTCATCTCCAGGATGCAGCACTGGTTCAACATCTGCAAGACCATAAATGTAATTAAATACATGAACAGATGTAAAAACAAGAACCACATGATTATATCATTAGATGCAGAAAAAGCTTTTGATAAAATTTAGCATCTCTTCTTGATAAAAACTCTCAGACACCAGGCATAGAAGGAACATACCTCAAAATAGTAAGTGCCATCTATGATAAACCCACAGCCAACATATTGCTAAATGGATAGAAACTGGAAACATTTCTCCTGAAAACAGGAACAAGACAAGGCTGCCCACTCGCACCCCTCTTGTTCAACGTTGTGTTGGAAGTCCTAGTTAGAGCAATTAGACAAGAGAAGGAAATCAGGAGCATCCAAATAGGAAAAGAGGAAATTAAGCTATCCCTCTTTGCTGACAATATGATCCTATACCTCGAAAACCCAAGAGAATCTGTCAAAAACCTACTTTCACTGATAAGGGACTTAGGCAAAGTCTTGGGGTACAAAATAAATGTGCAAAAGACAGTTGAATTCTTGTACGCCAACAACAAGCAGGCAGAGACCCACATAAAATGCACAATCCCATTCACAATAGCCACAAAAAAATGAAATACCTTGGCATCTTCCTAACCAGAGAAGTGAAATAACTTTACAATGGAAACTACAAAACACTGTTCAAAGAAATCCTGGAAGACACAAACAAATGGAAAAATATTCCATGCTCATGGATAGGAAGAATCAACATTGTAAAGATGTCCATCCTATCAAAGGCAATCTACAGATTCAATGCAATACCCATTAAATTACCAACATCATTCTTCTCAGACCTGGAAATGACAATACAGAAATTCATATGGAAACATAAATGACCACAAATAGCAAAAACAATTCTTAACAAAAGAAACAAGCAGGAGGTATCACACTTCCAGACTTTAAACTTTACTATGAGGCTACAATAATCAAAACAGCCTGGTATTGGTACAAGAATAGGCATATGAGCCAATGGAACAGGATAGAGATTCTGGAAGCAAAACCTCAATTTCTCAACCAACTCATCTTTGACAAAGCCTCCACCACCAACCACTGGGGAGAGGAGAACCTATTCATAAATGGTGCTGGGAAAACTGGTTGACCACATGCAGAAGATTGAAACAGGACCCTAACTATCACTATACACAAAAATCAACTCTAAATGGATCAATGACCTAAATGTAAAACCTCAAACTATAAGAACCTTAGAAAGCACAGAAGACACCCTTATGCATATTGGAACTGGCAACCAATTCCTGGTCAAAACCTAAAGTGCCCATACCATAAGAGATTAGATAGACAAATGGGACCTCATCAAACTGAAGAGCTTTTGTAAAGCAAAGGAAACCATCAAGAAAGCAGGGAGACAGCCCACAGAATGGGAAAAAATATTTGCCAACTGTGTATCTGACAAAGGCCTAACATCCAGGATCTACAAGGAACTCAAATGCGCCGAAAGGAAAACAACAAACATCCCTATTAAAAAGTGGGCAAAAAGACATGAATAGATACTTCTCAAAAGGAGATATACAGGCAGCCAATAGACACATGAAAAAGTACTAAGCATCACTCATTATCAGAGAAATGCAAATCAAAACCACATTGAGATACCACCTAACCCCAGTAAGAATGGCCATCATTAATAAAACAAACAACAACAGATGCTGGCGAGGATGTGGAGAAAAAGGAATGCTTCTACACTGCTGGTGGGAATGCAAACTAGTGTAACTTCTTTGGAAAACAGTGTGGTGATTTCTAAAAGACCTAAACATTGACCTTCCATATGACCTAGCAATCCCCCTACTGGGAATATACCTGGAGACACTCAAATCATTCTGTAAAAAAGATATCTGCACACGCATGTTTATCGCACCACTATTCACAATAGCAAAAACATGGACCCAACCATGCTGTCCATGGAAACTGAACTGGATAAAAAAACTGTGGTACATATACACAATGGAATATCATGCAGTCATAAAAAAAGGACAGACATATTGACTTCTCAGCAACTTGGATAGATTTAGAGTCTATCATACTCAGTGATCTATCACAGAAACAAAGAACAGAGTATGCATGTTCTCATTCATAAGCAGACCCTGGATATTTACCATAATGCTATAATAAGAAATTAGCAGTAGTGGGATATTGTTAGGGTGGGGGCAGAGGGGAGCACACAACATCAATAAGGGTACCTGATGTCAAACCAGGCAAGTGGGGACCAAAGGGGGGCCCAAACTTTACCTGTACGATGTCCACTTGTACACCTAATCTTGAATTGTATCCCACATCTTCAAAAAATATATATATAATTAAGATCAAATAAAATAAAACAAAATAAAATGACTTTTTTTTAAAAAAAAGAAAAGAATAAAGAAAGCCATGTGACAGGATCGACAGTGGTCCTCTTGCGCTGAAGGCACATTTAAATCACCTGGGAGCTTTAAAAATGCGGATACTTGGTCCCACCCCTAGAGATTCTAATTCCAGTGGTACAAATTTTAAAAAGCTCCCCCCAGATTCTAACCCTCTACAAGGTTAAGAATCACTGAATGACCTCTAAGCTGCTACCACCTCTATGCTTTTTGGTTTAGTGAGACTTTAAGTCAATTCATTTCTTCTTCCATAGTATTTTTAATCTTCTTTGCTAATTGTGGAGTAAAAGTTCCCCCTCCCTTTTGTTAAAGATATTACAGGCATGGGCTTGTAGGAGGGTTAGCTTTTGGAGTTGGGGATGGTGGTAAGGGAAGGAGGGTTTCCAGATACCTTGCAAATCATCTCCTCTCTAGTCTTGTGTGTCCAGCATCTTTCAGCAACAGAAAAACACCTCTCACAGCAGTGTGCTTGGTCTCAGTATATTCAGTCCCTAAAATTACATGTACAATATTAATCATGTAAAGGCATTTGGACATAAATGAATTCAATTCCGTTCAAATTCTTATATTGAGGACAGACTGTGTGCTGGGTGTTGTGCTAGATGCTGGCAACGAGGAGAAGACCCAAGATGAATCAGAACTCAGTTCAGGAGCTCACCATCTGATTGTGGAAGACAGAATGTTTAAAAAAAAAAACTAGAACCCTCCTGACAGTTGTTAACCTGGATAAACAAGCTACTGTGTGCTGGGTTCTTGCCATGGGCCATCTTGCTCTGAGATAGTAATGATTTTCTTCAAATTTCATAACGGAGGAAACTGAGTCATAGCAGGTCAAACCACCTGCTCCAGGCTGCCCAATCAGGAAGTGGTTATGTCAGGGCCTTGCTCCTGATCACCATCGTGACAGCTTGTGTTTCCAGGGTTGCCTCTGACCTCCCTGCAGGAGACACGAGTAGCGGTATGCGAGTGGGCGGGGGCGTTTCATTTTACAAGAGGAAGATCTTTCTCCTGTGCAACACGGCAACAGGAGCTACATGGTGACATCACTTTAAATGATTGAAATTGAACTTCAATAAGATTGAGACATCAAATTTCTCAGTCCCACCTGCTATGTTTCAAGTGCTCAGTAGCTACGTGTGGTTAGGAGCTGCCAAGTTGGACAGTGCAGATAGAGAACATTTCCATCGTTCCGGAAAGTTCTGTTGGACAGCAAAGATCTAGACCTTTTGTCCAACCTCAAGTTCCCGATGGGCCCAGTCTCAGCTTCCTGTCTGTTCCTTATTCAGGTGGTAACTATTGTATGATTGTTTTTCTCTTTAGGGGTGTCTGTCTGTACCTGCAATCTTCCTAGTTTCCTACGTTTTTCTTTATAACACTCTTCAGCATGTGTATTAGTTTTCTACTGCTGATGTTAACAAGTTACCACAAGCTTAGTGGTATAAAACACTCATTTCTTATCTTACAGTTCTGAGGTTCAGAAGTCCGAAAAGGGCCTCACTGGTCTAACGTCAAGGGTAGGCAGGGCAGGGCTGGCTTCCTTTCTGGAGGCTCCAGGGGAGACTCTGTTTCCTTCCTCTTCCATCTTCCAGAGGTCACTCACATTCCTTGGCTCACAGCCCCTTCCTCCATCTTCAAAGCCAGCAACAGGCGATCAAGTCTCTCTTACATCATACCATTCTGACCTCCTCTCCTGTCTCCTTCTACATCTAAGGCTCCTTGGGATACACTGGGCCCACTTTGGCCATCCAGCATTGTCTCCTTATTTTAGGGTTCACTGGTTAACAACCTTAATCCCGTTTGAACTCTTTTTGCCATGTAACATGTTCACAGGCTCTGGGTATCAAGGTGCGGACATCTTTGAGAGGTCACTATTCAGCCTACCATACCATCCAATGTTCTAGAACAAATCGCAGCAAAGAAATAGTGTCCATGAGTCAGGGGGAGTGGCAGGTGGGAGGCCAGGCTTTGCGAGTTGAAAAGCTGTGGAGAGTGGTGGGTAAGAGGACTGTCTGAAGCCAATGGCCTGGCTTCGAGTCTCCCATTGCGATCTTGGACAAACATATCTGAGCCTCAGTTTCCTTACCTGCAAATGGAAAAAAATGCAGGACTCTCCCCCTCACAGAGTCATGGCAAGATTAGAAAAGATAATGCATGTGAAGGTTTGGCAGATAGTAAACCCTCAAATGTCAGCTAACATTTGGAAGCTAAAAATGCCTCACATTATGGTATAAATGCGTTCTAGCTTTGAAAATAGCTCCAAATTCCATTTTTGTCAAGAAACATTCTGTTCTCCATTCTTGCGTGTGTGATGGGTCCTTGGAGTTGGGTGTCGTCAAATGCTTTGTGAAAGAAAGTCCTACCTGTTCAGAAGGCGTGACAAGAGGTTGGGTGACCCAAAGAATCTCCTTCTTCTGTAAACTAACAGACTTGGGGTCTTGAAAACCAAGAGCATGTCATGCTTCTTCAGACTTAATAGAAATGTCATGTCATCTCGAGTGCAATAAAATTAACGAGTGCTGATGTATTTCAAAAATTTCTAGAATTCTTGGTTTATAAAGGGTTTCAGTTTGGACCATTCTAATGATGCTTGTGTACTCTTTGTAATAATCTGCTAAAATGGTCAGTCCTGGGTAGATGACCTAGAGATAGCAGTTTTACTATATTTTAAGTAAAAATGAATTTTTGATTAGGTAGTACATGCAGGTAGTACAACATTTAAAAGGACAGATAGCCTAAACCATGGAGCCAGATTTTGGCATGGGTTTCTCCATGTCCTTCCAGATATATCCTGTCCATGCCCTTATGCCCATCTATCCTCTCCGAACCCTCTGTCCACGATGGTAGCGTGTGACATTCACCATTCTATTTCTGCCCTGCCCTCTCCACTCCCCCATGCCAATTATAACAGATGCATTTTGGATACTGTCCTACATTGCTGGAAAGAACAGTTCTCCATTGCATGGAGGTAGCATAATCTGTCTCACCAATCTCTTCTTTATTGTTTCAGGTTTTCCCCACTGCTTCACTGTCCCAAGTGCTGCAAATCACCTTCCTATCCACAGCATTTTGCACAAATTCAAGGATGACTACAGAATAACTTTTTCCAGTGGAATTGCTGGGTCACATAGTATGTGCATTTTTAATGTTTAAAGTTTGTGCCAAATGACTCTTTGAAGAGGTTTATTAATTTCTTATTCCACCAGCAGTTAAAAGAGTGACTGTCTCCCCACAATCTCAGCACCACAGTTTGTTATCAAACATGTTCATTTTTGCCAATTAGGAGCCAAAAATATGTTGCTATCATTTAAATTTGCATTTATTTTATAATTAGTGTGGGTGAGCATATTTTAGTATGTTTAAGTATCCCTTTTAAATGAGGAAACTTGGTAAATTTTTCTATTGAATTGTGGATCTTTGTCTTACTGATTTATAGGATTTCTTGATCTTCTGGAAATGACTTCCTCCTCTGGTTTGCACAAATATTTTCCCCAGTTTTTTGTATCTTTAAAAAATTTTTTCTTTGTGGTTTTTAAAGGCAGAAATTGCTTATTTTATTTGTTGAAATATACTTCTTTTAGATATGGATTCTGAATCCTGAATTTTAAGTAGTTCTTAATGTTTTCTGTTCATCAAGATTTTATATAAAAAATACCATCCCTTCTTTTAGTATTTTAACAGTTCCACTGTTTTATGTTTAAATCTTTGATCCATCTGGAATTTGTTTTGATGCAATAAGGATTCGACATTATATCTCTCCAGATGGTTTTCCAGTTGTTACCATTTATGGAGTCCTCTGTCTTCCCCCCTGTGATATGCATACAATGCCATCATACACTAATATCATACACATTTATGGGTCTATTTCTGGATTTTTGAGATTCATTGGGGTGCTTCATTTGGTCTCTGGAGAGCTCTGATGTTCTTCATCCCAACTCCTCCAACGCACGAAGAAGGACATTCCTGCTCAGGGGATGGGACTGTAGATTTCTTCGATGGGACCAAACTCATGCTTGAGATGGCGACTAGTTAGAAAGAAGGGCATGAGAGTTAGAAAATTCCCTCTACCATTTGGCACAATCATCTTTTCTCTCAGGATTCAGAGGTTTCAAATTGCTGCATCGGAGAGACAGAATGAAAATGAGGTGACCTCCTCTTAGAGAGAACAAGTTGGTCATCCAGATGACAATATCATTGACTGTAAACTACCATCCTGGCGGTGGTGAGCAGTTTAAATATGTTATGTCATTGATCCTTACAGCATCAATAAGTTAGTATTTTGTCCTCATATGATATAAGAGGGAGGTGAAGACACTCTAAGACAGACAGGGATTTGGATCCATGTGTAACTGATTCCAAAGCTAAGACTCCCAGTGAAATAAAACTTTGCTCATTTATTCTCTTCTTTGTAAGTTCATTCCATAATCACTTTGGAGCGTTTGGTCATGTTTAACAGGAGTCAAAAAATTATATACCTTCAGGGACAGGCAGGTAATATAAATGAACAGGTAATATAAATGAATGAAGCTGCTCAGCTGGGTCACAGAAGGAAGTGGTGAAGACTGCAGCAAGTGAGAGTGCACATGCCGTGTTGACCCACCCCATTGTTGGTGTGGAGAAAGGTAAACCCAGAGTTGCCCAATCTTGAGATTCTATATTCTTTAAAAAAAATGATTGTATTTATTTTGAGACAGGGTCTCACTCTGTCACCCAGGCTGGAGTGCAGTGGTGAAATCACAGCTCACTGTAACTTCAAATTTCTGGGCTCAAGTGATCCTCGTGCCTCAGTCTCTTGAGTAGCTAAGACTACAGGCATATGTCCCGATGCTTGGTGTGTGTGTGTGTGTGTGTGTGTGTGTGTGTGTGTGTGTGTATGTTTGTGCGTGTGTGTGTGTAGATAGAGTCTCACTATATTGCCCAGGCTGGTCTCTAAATCCTGGTCTCGATTGCTCCTCCTGCCTCATTCTCCTAAAGTTCTGAGATTACTGGCATGAGCCACTGTTTCCAGCCCAAATCTTAATATTCTTAAGAGGCATGAGACATCTCGATTTTTACATGAAACTTTCCAATTTTCAGATGTCAACAAATTATATAAAGCAAGCAATGTATGTTCTTTAAAACTTGATGCCTAATTCTAAAAAGTTTCTTTGTAGATTGTACAGTAAACAAATAGATATTTATTCAGCTTAAAATGACTCTGCAATGGAAAAGAAGGAATTACTGACACCTACACAAAACATGAATGAATTCCAGAAGCATAGTGCTGAGCAGAAGAAGCCAGATGCAAAAGAGCATATAT
The DNA here is from genome assembly GCF_000164805.1 of Carlito syrichta. Lineage (NCBI taxonomy): Eukaryota > Metazoa > Chordata > Mammalia > Primates > Tarsiidae > Carlito > Carlito syrichta. Next base: position 236,881 of record NW_007248104.1, read on the forward strand.
GGCAAGCATGCATTTATTTCAAGTTCTAGAATAGGCAAAATTAACCTGTGATGAGGACAGGAATCCGTTGGGAAAAAAGTGAGGACACCTTCAGGGTGTCAGGAATATCTCATGTCTTGACAGAGGTTTGGGTGATACTGATGTATCCATGTGTCACAACTCATTGACTGGACACTTAAAATACGTGTATTTCAATCTGTGTAAATTGTATACAAAAAACCTGCAGATAAATATTGAAGTCTAGCTAATGAAAGTCACACTGAAGTATTTAGGAGGAAGCATATAGAAATCCGCAATATACTCTGAAATGAACCAAAAATAAGATGGATTGGTAGATGGATAGAGAGAAGGACAGATGGATAGATATGTGCTACATCAAGTTTAGAAAAAATATTAATGAATCAATGTTGCTGTGTGTGTGAAATTTCTCATAATAATATGTTGGGAAAATTAGCAAAAAAGTAAAAAACTATGTACGAGTTTAGCACACACACATCTGTGGGCTGGGTCTGGTCTCTTGGCACCCATTTTCAATGGTATTTGACTTTTGCACTGAATCATCATATTTCCCGCCACCCTGTTGCATGGTGTCATCTCAGCAAGCTGATTACCAGGGGACCGTTCCCGCAGCTTCAATCTCTTTGTTCTTCCATATGCCTTACACTGGGCTTGAGGGATCTGACATGGTTTAGTGAGTGAGGGTATGAGAAAATCCATCACCTGATGACATCATTAACATTTCTCCAACATGAACTGCCTGAGATAAAGGCACAGCCTGGCCTCCTCCTCATCTATCAAGGAGAAAGACAAAAACCATTTTGGTGACACAGCTCCTTAGCCCCCTTCTGCTAATCCATCTTACCACATCAACGCTCACTTTCCATGCAGCATTTGCATTCAGAGGTCTGTCATTAGAAAACAGGGTTTAGGAGGAATGTCTGCAGGCTGCCATGCTGTTCCCTGCATCGGTTGATCACACACAGCTTTCCCTCATTACCAGTGTTTCAGAGCAAGTGGCCATGTCTGTGCCGAATGCCCACCGTGTGCCCTTGGCTGGGCTTGGTGTAATAGAGAATATGACCAAGTGGTATCAGAGCCAGGACTGCAGGGAGAAAGAAACAGGGCAGAGTAGTTTCTCCTCCAAACATATCCTCGAAAAGTGGTACCTTTTCAATCCTTTTCAATAATTGTCAAAAGTAATTTGTTATCAGGATCATTAAGACCATGATGAATACAAATGAAAGAAAGCAAGGGTCAGTGTTGTAAATATGCGATTGATGCATCAATGGTCAAGCCTGAAGACATTTAGAGATTGCAGTGAAAAGGTAGCACCTTTTTATGGGCTTTTCCCCTACATTGGTTGAATTATTACTGGAAGATTCACTCTCCTTCCTCCTCCAGTGATGTCATGCTTTTGACTTGCTTTGGCCAATGAAACCCGAAAAGAAGTGACTGAGCCTTTTCCAAGCAGAAGATTTAAGAGCCATGCTTTCTTTTCCCTCTGCAAGAGCAGTGACCCAAATTGTAGCTGCTCTAGCAGCCTGGGTCCTAGGAAGAAGAAATATGGAACATGACTTTGGCTGACCCAGATGGGCATGAAATAGGAGTGAGGAACAATGATTTGGTATTGTTCAGTCGCTAAGCTTTGGTGTCTTTTGTTACTGCTGCAAAACCTGGCCTGTCCTAACTGGTGCACTTGTTAGTCAGCAAAGGAACTCTCTTGTCCAAATCTCTGAAACACAGCCTTCTTGACAAGAAGACTTTAGCCAGTTTTGAAATAATGAGGATTGCACAGTGTAAACTAATTTGGATAAAGATAAGGTGATTTAGACGTAGTTACGTGTTGGGTTGTGGATGATGAGGTAAGAGGCTATGTGGACTAGTGGAGAGGCAGGTGGCTATTAGAAACAAAAGGCCACTGGACAATTTGGAGCAGTGGTCTAGAATTCAACAGACGGAGCTTGAGTCCTGGATCTACTCTTTGCTAGCTATGTGGCTGTGAACAAAAGCCTTGGCCTAATGTTTCCTCCGTATCTACCAGATGGGGTTGTTTTAAACTAATCGTGTGGAAGGACTAGGCCGATTGTAAGGGCTATCATCAAGATAGTGGTTATTAGTTTTTTTTTTCCCTCCTCTTTCTCCTCCTCCTTTTTCTCTTTCTTCTCTTTTCTCTCCTCTTCCTCCTTGGCTTGAATAATAATAGGGAGAAAGGGTGGGAGATCATAAGTGTAGCAAAAACAAGACAGAGTGTGCCTAGAGACTGACAGGCCTCCAGACTGCTCCAAAAAGGGGCCATTCGTTTGGAGTTTCTGGGAGGCATGTTTGGATGACAGCTTTGCCATTCACTAGTTCTCCAAAGGGAGGTTGGATGAAAACATAGATCTTGCCTCAAAAAAATTTTTAAAAATTCATAGCAGAAAATAATTAGAATTACAAAGGAAATCAATTCCATTGTTGACAAAATATTAAAAATTAAAAATTTGTGAGCTGGGCTCGGTGGCTCAGCCTGTAATCCCGCGCTTTGGGAGGCTGAGGTGAGTGAATTGCCTGAGCCCGTGGGTTTGAGACCCGCCTGGGCAACTTGGAGAGACCTCATCTCTACAATAAATAAAAAAAAATTAGTCAGGTGTGGTAGCGCGCGCCTGTAGTTCCAGCTACTTGGAAGGCTGAAACGGAAGGATCGCCGGAGCCCAGCAGGTTGAGGCTGCAGTGGCCGGGAGCGGCACTGCAGAGTGAGACTCCAACTCAAAAAATAAAATAAAATAAAATAAAATTTGTGGCCAGGTGCAATGGCTCACACCTATAATCCCAGCACTTTAGGAGGCCAAGGCGGGAGTATTGCTTGAGCCCAGGAATTCAAGACCAACCTGGGCAACACAGTAAGATCCATATCTCTACAAAAAAATAAAAAAATTAGCCCAGCATGATGGCAAGTGCTTGTAGTCCCAACTACTTGGGAGGCTGGGGCAGAAGAATGGCCTGGGTCCAGGAGATTGAGACGGTGGTGAGCCATGTTTGTACCACTGCACTTCAGCTTGGGTGATAGAGTGAGACCCTGACTCAAAAAAAATGTATTAAATTTGTGATACAATAATATACACATTTCATTCATAGTGTCTTAAATAACTAGATCTATTGGCATGTCTAATAATTATCAATATTTCAAGGGAGTGCTAAGCATTAATATTTTGTGATGTCTACAATAATTGTGATGTGATGGCAAAATATTTCTGGTTTCTCTTGGCGACAAAGTCATAATAAAGTAAGTCACTGTGCTTGGTTGTGTGCATTCAGTTGAAGGAAGTAAAAAGTTTCAGGTAGAGGCTATTGAAACTCTTCCTCTAATTTTTTCCCATGGAAGTTCATGGACTCCCTAAACTCTATCCAGGACTCTTTCAGGGTTTGAGGCTGTCAGAATAAGAGTCCCTGTACCAGTTTGATTTTCATGAGAAGGTCACATCCCTTCTCTGAGCCTCAATGTCCTCATCTGGAAAATGGGACATTGCCCTTGATGTTTTTTGTTAGCACAGAATTTAGTTTTCTTAAGATGAGCAACCCCTGTGGGGCCTTGATTTCCTGGCTAATAAGTTTTAAGGGTTAGGACCAGGTAGAATATTGGGTATACCTTCTGCCTCTCCTCTCATTCCAAATCCCATAAAATGAGAAGGTGAGGGCAGCAGAGGATATGAGGCAAATTCTTAAGGAAATCCTAGATTAAAAGCAGACCATGTATTTGGAGAAAGAACCACTGGAAACCATAGCCTAACACTTATTTAAAAGAATAACTAATTTTAAAAAGCACTTTGCGCCAAGCACAGTGTTAAGTTTGTACTTGCAAGATCTACTATAATTCTCACAATGATGTAGGTTTTGTAGTTCCTCCATTTTATTGATAGAGAAACTGAGGCTCAGCAGTTTGAGGTGCTGTGCCCAAGATCACCCAACCAGAAAGTGACAGAGCCAAGATCTTGGGCTGCCTGGCTTCATAAGCCCAGGGTCTTGTCAACTGACTCTGCCCAGTAGTTAATTGCATACATTTAATTCGTATGCAGGAAGAAGCTGTTTTTTTCTTTTCTTTTTCTTTCTTTTAAATGTTGCTAGAATCTGTAGGCTTAGGAAACTAGGGCGAAGACTGTTCTGGCAACACTTCTAGGTTGGGGAAAAGCTTAAGCTGCGCCACGCCATTTTGGGGGCAGTGAAGTTCTCATCAACCCCCCTCCAGGTTAGCAATGCAGGCGCAAGCTGCCTGGTTCTGGGAGCTGTCGGGAAAACCCACGCTAATCCATTCGGGAATATCTGCACTTGAACAGAATTACCTCACCATTTCTCTTCAGCTCTTTTCTGAACACCATTTGCCCTAAAAATACTCTTTGACATTATGCACAAACATTGAAGAGACATTCATTTGGCCCTGACCTTTGTATGGTTCCTGCTAAAAGAGATTCAGTGACACACAAATGGGACTGAATTATTTATAGGTCCGAGGGGAAATCAAAGTTGCTTTTATTTCTATTGAAAAGTGCATCAGAATGCCTAAAAGGGCCAAATTAGCTTTGGTTCTTCACAGAGGGACTCTAGCTAGACTCAAGGGTGCTTATTAAAGTTAGGGGTGCTCACATGGCTGGATCTTTGGAAAGCTCCATAAATCTGGCTGTTGTTTTTTTCAAGTATTTTCAGGGGACGAGGGTCTTCACCCTTTATGCAAGAAGCTACCAGAATGAGCGTGGAGGTGTAGGGAATATCTGGGGCTTAAAACATCCATTTATTGTCCATTTATGTATTTATTTATTATGTCAGCTGACACTGATGGAACACCTACTTGATGCTGGGCACTGGAAAGGGACAAATTCATTAACTTAATTTGTCCAAAGATTCAACAAATATTTAGTGTCTACTTTTGGCAGGTTATTTCAGGCATTGGGATGTATGTAACAAGACAGACAGGGTCCTGTTTCCATGAATAAGACATTGTTGCTATCCCCAGGGAAGTCAGCATAATGAGTGCTCAATAATAATAATAATAATAATAAATCACCATCATCATTATCATCATCTACATTTATTGAATGCTTATTATTTGCCAAACACTGTTCTAAGTGCTTATTAACTCAACTAATCCTCATAAGTACTCAGTGAGCTATGAATTACTAATATAATTCCCATTTCATAGTTAAGGACAATAAAACACACAGATTTTAAGTAACTCTCTCAAAGAGTCATATCTTGGAAGTTGTGGGACTAGAATTCATACCCAGGCATTCAGCCCTCATGTAACTTGTGCTACTTTAAAGATGTCTATAAGGGCTGTCAGACTCAGACACAAGTAAATTAGGCAAGATCGTATCTGAACTGAGTCTTCAAAGTTGAGTAAAAGTTTCCAGGTACCTAAAAGAAGGACAGGAAGGACAAGTCATTTAACCTCTCTGAACTTCATTTCTTCATCTTAGGACGTAAGGCTTTTAAGAAGAATAAATGAGAAATCATAAGTACAATGCCTTATGCAAGGTGCTCAAGGGCAGAGGCTAAGGAACACATGTGCTTTTTTCTCTGTTCCTTCTTTCTACATTCAAAGCCCCTAGACTGAGAATCTTCAGCCTCGACCCGAGGTGTCAATCTCCTCGGCTTTTTGGGGCTGACAGATATTGTAGGAAAATTATGCTTTTCTGCAGGAGCCGGAATGTGAAACACTATAATGAAAAAACAGAAGACACTCAATTAATCCTTTCCAATTGTTTATTTCTCTTGTATGTGAAGAATGGGGCAGAATTTACCCTGGAACCAAATTCTTGAGGCCTCTGCCTATTTAGGGGGACCCATAAGAATGGCCAGACTGGTAAGTCATCACAACTGCACCTTTGAGCTCACCAGCCAGGTTTATCAGTTGAGTCTAATTTTCTGACATCAAGTTGGGGCTTTATTCCATTTGGCTATTTGGGAAATATGAGGGGCACCCCAAAAGACCCGGGATGTGTTCATAAAAAATGTGTATTTATTCTTACATGTTTAAACTTCAGTCGCCTTCAAAGCGCTCTCCATTTGGTGCAATACACCTATTAAGATGCTTTTTCCACTGTTCAAAACAGTTTTTGAACTCGTCAATTTTGATGCTTTTTAGTAGTTTTGTCATTTTTTTGTTCCACCTCTTCCAAACTGGCAAAATGTTTCCCTTTGAGGATTTTCTTTTTCATCTGGGGAAACAAACCAAAAAGTCACTCGGGGGGGATTGGGTGAATAGGGCCAGTGGGATATGGGGGGGGGGCTGCCGTTTTTGACCAAAAACTGCTAAATACTCTGCACAGTGTGGGCGGGCGTGTTGTCATGGTGGAGGAACCAGTCACCTGTTTGGCACAAAAAAATGCACTGAAGCCAGACACAGCCTCTCACAGCAACGCCAACTGGTACACTGATGCCGATGGCTTCCTAGCACGGGAAGCCTGCCCTCCAAAACATAATTCTGGGTTTTTTGGGGTCCCCCCTTGTACAAATCGGCATGTTGGGAGTTTCCTTTTGGGGAAGGGTAGTGCCTTTCCCACCAGTTTAATTTATAAACAACTGCTTCAAGAGGAAAGAAGGGAGCCATCCCCGAGTTTCAGAGTAGCCCGGGGGAGGTTGCATGGGATGGAGACCATATCTGCGCTGACTTTATTTTTTTACTTAAAAAAAAAATTTTTATTTTAAAGATGTGGGGTACAATTCAGGGTTAGATATATAAATGTTCATTATGCAGGTACCCTTGTTGATGAAGTATGCACTGGCTTTAAGCATCAGTTTACAGCAGATGGCAGGTACTGATGCTGGGGCCCCCTTTCCTGGGAAAGCAGTGATATGAAGGGAGCAGAATGTGTGTCTTTCTCCCAAAGGAGGAAGAAAATCGATGTTGCTTGTGTGAAATGCCATCAACTCATCTTTCCAGGGGTTCAGAGTTAAGTTCCTGGTCTCCAAAGGTGTAGGAAGAAGGCTTTCTCTGTCCCTTTGAGGTAAGGTATGCGAACATCATGCTTGTATTGTACACTCTTTTTCAGCTTAAGTGCCTGGAAGTGGGATCTTCACAGGAGAAGGTGCTTTTTTGGGGAGAAAGGAGATTGTTATGGTGTCTCTGGTTCCAGCGGACCCAGGGCATCAGAAACGCTACACCCAGGATAAGGGGTAATGACAGTAAGAAGGTTGTGGGTTTCTTGTTGCCACCCGTGTCTCGTGGTTTTTACTTCCCATCTGCTCCCCCTTAAGGACTGGCAGTGAAACCCCTACTGCTTTTCAAAACATCTGGGACACCCCAGTGAGCACCTCAGCCAAGTTCCGGTGGAAAGCAGAATTATGAGGAATAGTGTGTGTGTGTGTGTGTGTGTGTGTGTGTGTGTGTGTATTGGGTCAGTAATGTGGCCAAGAATTCTTGTTCTCCTCTGTCATACCAGGGCCCAAGACAGTTCCTGGCACATGGTAGGTACTCAAAAATACTCTTTTTTGAAGAAATGACTCAAATACAGTGATGGGATAATAATTATATTAGTGAATTAGTATTTCTCGAATGCTCAGTATGTACTAGGAATTGTGAAAAATGTTTTATAGTCAACAACCCTGTGAAGTATTATTATCACTCTCATTTTATAGACATTGAAACAGAGGCTCCAAGATTTTACAGGACACATACAGGGCTACAGAGTTAGTAAGTGGGCAGGATTTTCAGCCTTGGCTTGCCTGATTTCAAGCTGTGCTCTTTAATACCAGGCTGCAACATAGAATACATACATAGGTCAGAAACACAGTAGAGACGTATAAGAATGCAACTGATAGTATTTAGGCGAAAATGAAAAGTATAAAGAAAAAGGTACTTCATTCAAATAGTGCTGGACATTTGGTTATTTGGTAGAAAAAAACTTAGAACTTCATCCCATTGTATTTAAAATAAATTGTGGATGGATTCAAAAGCTACATGTAAGACACAAACTCGTATAAAAGCTCTTATATGGGAACAGAAAGGCAGGAAGGAACTATAAAAAATGTAAAAAGGTTGATGAGTGAATTTTTCTATCATATTTTAAAGTTTTTCTACAGTAGGCATGTAACATTTTAAGACTAGTAAATATATAATAAATCTCTCTTTCTACTTTCCTTTCTCTCCATTTCCCCCCCTCCCGTCTTTTTACTCTTCTTTTCCCTCTAATCCCCACCTCCTTCTCCTCTTTTTTCTCTCTCGTTTCCCTTTTTCCTGTCCCATTTGAGCCCGGGCTTGTTGGGTAACCCAGCCCAAGCTCCTTCAGCCCCTTGTTGCTGTCCCCCTGGCGAGATCACTGCTGTTCTAGTGCCACACTCTCCGGTATTTCAAAGCTTGGAGAGCCTCTCAACTTTGGCTTCTGAAAATTGCCGGCAAGTTTAGAGTCCTCTTCTGAACACAGCCACGTGATGCTTTGTACCTCTTTTTAGTTGCCCCCTGTGGACTTCTCATAGACTCTTAGATGCAGAAAGTCTCACTTTGCCTCCTGAGCTCAGGCCCTCTTGGATCTTACCAGATAGCTTCACCATAATATTTACATCTCAGCTTAAAAAAAAAAAGCCACAATTTTCCCAAAACACATGCTTGGCCTAGATTCTCCTAGCCAGGGACAATTCCATCCAGAAGTTGCTGTCATATAGTTGGACCCAAATGGGAACCACGGAAGGACGGAAGAAGAATGTGTGTGGCTGGGTGGGTGAGGGGCTGAGGCAAGGGACATTCCTGCATCCGCACTGGGAATGTATGACGTTCTACTTATTGTGTGTGTCCTTGATGGTGTACTCAACAAGAAATGATCAGGCACGTTCAACGAACGGGGCAGTAGGGACTAAAGCAGGGAACAAGATCCGCACCTGCTCCCACAGAGCTCAGGGTCAGGTGAAGAGCCAGAGCCACTAGGCCACCATGACCTAAGATGGGAGAGTGTGTGTGTGTGTGGGGGGGTGGGGTGTGGGAGCCCAGGACTTGGCACTCGATAGGAGGCTCCTGACCCAGGAGAGACGAGAAGTGTGGTCAGGAAAGATGTGTGGAGGAAGTGTGTTAGGCCAGGGTGCAGGCAGAGAGAATGGCTCATACAAATGACACACTGAGTTCAAAGAGCCGGAAGAAGTTAGATGAGAGTGGAAAAGTGAGTCAGGAAGTGTCTCTATCCATGACAGGAGAACAGCTTCAAGGCCACTTCTGTGTGGCATTTGCATGTGTTTTGGAGGGAGTGTGTTATGCTAAGAGACTATCTCAGCTGGAGAAATGGAGACTGTTTCAAACAGGACTGGGACCTGAATCAAGGCATGATGCACAGCCAGGTGTGGTGGCTCATGTCTGTAATCTCAGCATATGGGAGGCTGAGATGGGAAGATTGCTTGAGCCCAGGGAGTTAAAGACCAACCTAGGCAACATGGCAAGACCTTGTTTCTACCAAAAGTAAAAAAATTATCTGGGCATGGTGGGGTGCCCCTGTAGTCCCAGCTACTCGGGAGGCTGACACAGAGGGATCGCTTGAGCCCAGGAGTTGGGAGCTGCGGTGAGCTGTGATCGTGCCACTTCACTCCTGCCTGGGCGTCAGAGTAAGACTCTGACTCAAAATGAAACAAAACAAAACAAAACATGATGCATAGCAGTGTTTGATAAAGTTATTTCTTCCTCCGCTGCTTCCCTTCTTCTTGCTGAGGTCGTTTGTGCTGTTGGATGCCTCAGTCTCTTTCCTACCTCTTGAATGGTGGGATTCTAAATCTTCCAGCCCATAGTTGGAGCCATGAGGTCATCCTTTACATCACCCCCCAGCTTTGCCTGTCCTTGTGACTGAACGCCATTCAAAGTTGGGATCCTCAATCCACATCATCTTTAATTTCTCCCCAACACAAGCCCATCTCCTCCTTCCTGTTCAGTTCTCCTTCTCCTTTCTGTCCTGTTGGCCATTCCACCTGCCACAGAGGGCTCCTATTGTATTGTTTGCAGAATAAAAGTGACCCTAAGAACTCTTGGGCTCCCCATTCGTCCTGGAGACCCTCTGTCCAAGGCTCCTCTTGTCATCCCTGATCCTGGGCTACAAATGATCCTAGGGTGCCCAATATTACTGTGTTTGACTTGACTAAGCTTCTGTTGAGTTTCTTGCTGACATTTCCAAGCACACATATTCCTAATTTTAAGCAAACCAGTTTTATGAAAGTTTGAGCATAAAATGGATACAGTAGACCCTGGAACTCTTTTTATACACATTGAAGAATTTTTGGAACTTGAGCACATTTTTACAAGGTGGTCATTACTGGCAAAGTGTAATATTGCAGCCCACCTCTAGCAGTACTATTTTTATATAAATGAAAAAATAGAGCTGAACTTCAAAATTTGAAAATGGAGTGTCAGGAGATTATGTAGCCTGGAAGATAATTCTGTTGCCCGAAGAAGATAATTCTCGCCTGGCAAGAGAGAAAAGGAAACTTAGAATTTATGCAAAATGCTGCAAAGCTCTGAAAACTCTTTAAAAATCACCCATTTTTATTTTATTTTATTTTATTTATTTGTTTTTGAGTCGGATCTCACTCTGTTGTCCAGGCTAGAGTGCAGTGGTACACTCACAGCCACCGCAGCCTCAACCTACTGGGTTCAGGCGATTTTTCCGCCTCAACCTTCCAAGTAGCTGGAACCACAGGCGTGCACCACTACACTACTGGATCATTTTTTGATTTATTGTAGAGGTGAGATCTCGCCAAGTTGCCCAGGCTGCTCAGGCAATCCTCTCACCTCAGCCTCCCAAAGTGTTGTGATTATAGGCGTGAGCCACCACGCCTGTCTAAAAATCACCCATTTTATTAACACCAACAAAAAACCTTGAACCTTGAATCTCGCCACCCCTGAATGATTTGCTTTTTTTTTTGTTTTTGGCTTTTTTTCCCCCTTCCAGAGCAAAGCTATCTGCAATTTCACAAGAAGGTCAATGAAGAAGTTGGATTTACTTTTCAGATCACTTTCCTGAAATATAAGCTCTTGCCAAGGCAATAAGATGCCTCTTTGGAGAGGAATAAAAATCAGTTGCTCCAAAGTGAAAATGATTGAAATTGCTTAAAGTAGTGTCTTCTGCTTGTCAGTTCTTCCTCAAGCTGTTCTCAAGGAGACATCCCATTGTGAACATCAAGGAAACATCTGTTTGTGTTTGGAGATCAACTGCTAAAAATTCCTCCATATGCTGTGGCCAGTCACCCGCGTTGGGGACTTATCAGACCTCTCTTCAATGACACCCTAACTTGAACTGTGCACGTGACAACTGAAATTCTACCAATGGTCCCAGAAATAAGATTGAAGGAAATTGAGACCTTCACCTCTGGCGCCCCAAAGTGAATGGGATACAGTTCTGAAGATCGGAGACTTGCTTATGTTGCCCATAGCTCCTTTTTTTTGAGTTCAAATACAATTTGATGATGTTGTGTGTATTGTGAACTAAAGAGTGTCATTGGAGTTTTGGCATTATTTTTTGGCAGCTAATCAACACCATTGTGTGTAAATCCACCTTAACCCAAAGAATAAGGTGCTTGTGTTCTCTCCACTATACAAATGAGAAAACCGGGGCACCTAGACACGAAAAAAATACCTCTATTCACACTTGAATTAGTGGTGCAGCTGGAATTGGTACTCACTTCAGTTTGACTTCAGATCCCACATAGCTTTTTTTTTTTTTAAGACAAAAATGATAGCATTATTGTTTTTTGTAAAAGTGATACATACATGTTACAAAAAATTCAAGCCACTGAAGAAAGGTACAGAGGAATGGAAAATAATCTACCTCACTTAACACTCCACAGAAAACTATAATTAATATTTAGTGAATATCACACAGGACATCTTTCTTTTTTTTGAGTTGGAGTCTCACTCTGTTGCCCAGACTGGAGTGCAGTGTCCGCTCCCGGCCACTGCAGCCTCAACCTGCTGGACTCCAGCGATCCTTCTGCCTCAGCCTTTCGAGTAGCCGGAATTACAGGCACGCGCTACCATGCCCGGCTGATTTTTTGATTTATTGTACAGATGAGGTCTTGCCAAGTTGCCCAGGTGGGTCTCGAACCCGCGGGCTCAGGTAATCCACTCACCTTGGCCTCCCAAAGTGCGGGATTACAGGCTGAGCCACCGAGTCCAGCTAGGACATCTTTCTATATGTATATACAAACATAAGGATAGAGAGGTCAATATCAAGATAGATGGGAATTGTTTTGCTAAGCGCAAGCCTGCTCTTCATATTATTCTTAACAAAATAATTAAGTTTTGCCTGAAGAAAATTAAATGGGAATAAAATTTGAAGTGATTGCTGAAGTTTAGATAACAACTTCTTTACCAGAAATATTTTTTATATCAATGTTATTTAAAGTTAAAGGAAAAAAATAGAATCATTTAGCGGCTAGAATCATTTCTTTTTTTTAAGCAATTTGTTTAAAATCTTAGCCTGCACTTGATTGAGTGCTTTTCCACAAGATCTGAGGAAATAACGTGTTCACATTCCTCTCGTCTGTCATTCCTAATCTCATGGTTTTAACAATGTAAATTAGTGTTCATAGTTTCAAGGTCATGGCATTGGGACTTAGACCTGTAACCATCATTCTCACAGTCGTGTAGTCTTACTTTTATATTTAAATGACTCAATGCTTATTCTCAGGCTCATTCTTTCTTGAGTTCTTTTTTTTTAATCAATATTTTTTATTATGATTTTGTGGGGTACAGTTAAGGGTTAAGGTGTACAATTACGTTTCATTCAGGCACCCTGTTGATAAGAGGTGTTTCCCCATCCCCAGACAGTTATTTGCGACTGTTAATCCCACCCCCCTCCCCCCCGCATAGTTTCCCAGTACCGTCAATCATTTTCTTATAGTATTACATTGGATGTTCAAGGTCCATTATATGAGTGAGAACATGTGATACTAGGATCTTTGTTTCTGTGAGAGGTATTATAGACTCTAGTTCCATCCAGGTTGCTGAGAAATTCATGATTTTGTTCTTTTTTATGGCTGCGTAGTATTCCATTGTGTATATGTTACCACATTTTTTAAATCCAGTCCTCTTTTGATGGGCAGCATGGTTGTTTCCAGGTTCTTGCTATTGTGAACAATGCTGCGATAAACATACATGTGCAGGTATTCTTGAGTTCTTTTGACTCACTCTTACCTGAATACATTTCACTGGTGAGAATTTTCTTCAAGAAGAGTTCAGAGGTGCTGTATTCTCTGAGTTCTTGCCTGCTTGAGATTTTGTATATGACTTTTAAAAACAACAGCAGTATTTTATTTAAATTTGATCTTAGTACATAGAATGCACAAGTCCTAAGTATACAAGTTTTTTTAGAGGAACTTTTGTCAAACTCTTTATTGAGGTATAATTGACATAGGATCAACTGCACATATTTAAAGTGTATAACGTGATAAATTTTGATGTATGTTTATACTGTGAAATTATTGTACCAAGATAGTGAATGTATCCCTCACCCTCCAAGGCTTCCATGTTCCCCTGGTAATTCTGCTGTCTTTCACCTCCTCAGTACCCCTCTCTCCTGGCAACTGCAAATTTATTTTCTGTCACTATAGGTTTGTTTACATTTTCTAGAGTTTTACATAAATGAAATCATAGGGTAAGTACTCTGTTTTATCTGGCATCTTTCAGTCAACACAATTATTTTGAGATTCATCCATGCTGTAGAGTATAGCAATAGTTTATTCTCTTTCATTGTTGATTAGTATTACATTGCATAGATGTGCCACAATTTGTTTATCAATTTACCTGAGGATAGATATCTCAGTTGTGTATAGTTTTTGGCTATTACAAATAAAACAGCTATTTGTGTGCAAGTCTTTATATAGATATGTGCTTTTAGAATGGCTGAACTTTAAAGAAACTGGCAAACTGTTTTTCAAACTCGTAGCATTTTAAACTACCAGCAGCATATGAAAGTTCCAATTTCTCTATATTCTTGCCAATACTTGGTATGGGCAAGTTTTTTAACATTAGCTTTTCTAGTAGAAGTGTAGTGATATCTCATGGTTTTAATTTGCATTTCCATAATGATGAATGATATTGAGCATCTTTTAATATGCTTATGTTCATCCGTGGTATATTCCTTATTGAAGTGTTTGGTCGTGTGTTTTGCTTATTTTTAAGAGTATATTGTTTGTTTTTCTAGTTTCAGGTTTTGAGAATTCTTAACGTAACCTAGACACAAGTCTTTTGACCAGGTATCTGTCTTGCAAATATTTTCTCCTAGTCTGTGACTTTTGTTTTAATTTTTTTTTTTTTTGAGCTAGAGTCTCACTCTGTCGCCCAGACTGCAGTGCAGTGGCCGCTCCCGGCCACCGCAGCCTCGACCTGCTGGCTCCGGCGATCCTTCCGCCTCATCCTTCCGAACAGCCGGAATTACAGGCATGTGCTACCTGCCCGGCTGATTTTTTGATTTATTGTAGAGATGAGGTCTCGCTGCCCAGGCGGGTCTCGAACCCGCGGGCTCAGACATTCCACTCACCTCAGCCTCCCAAAGGTGCGGGATTACAGGCTGAGCCACCGAGCCCGGCTTTTGTTTTAATTTTTAAGTGTCTTTTGAAGAGGCGACATTTAAAAATTTGACAAAGTATACTTTTTCATTTTTTTCTTTTATAGGTTAAGCTTTTAGTGCCATTTCTAAAAGTCTTCGCCCAACACAAGGTTATAAAGATTTTATCTTGTGGTTTTTTTTTGAATTGGAGTCTCACTCTGTCGCTCAGTCTGGAGTGCAGTGGCCGCTCCCGGCCACTGCAGCCTCGAACTGCTGGGCTCCGGCGATCCCTCCGCCTCAGCCTTCCAAGTAGCTGGATCTACAGGCACGCGCTACCATGCCCGGCTAATTTTTGATTTATTGTAGTGATGAGGTCTCGCCAAGTTGCCCAGGTGGGTCTCGAACCCGCGGGCTCAGGCAATCCACTCACCTCAGCCTCCCAAAGGTGCGGGATTACAGGCTGAGCCACCGAGCCGGCTTATCTTGTGTTTTAAACTAGGAATTTTACAGCTTAAGGCTTTACACTGTGGTCTATGATCTATTGTAAGTTAATTTTTTTAAACGGTGTGAAGCATGAATAGATGTTCATTTTTTTTGCATATGTCTACCCAATTTTTCTGTAAATGTCAATTAAGTTTGTTGTTGGCATTGGTCAAGCATTCTGTATGATCGTCAATTTCCTGTCTCATTATATTAATTATTGAAAGAATCTATGACAGTATTGTGGATTTGTCTATTTCTTTTTACAGTTCTATCCATTTTTGTTTCATATATTTTGAGCTCTGTTTTAGGGGATGAAACCTTAGTATTGCTTTGTTCTCCTGATGAATTGACTTCTTTATGAGATATATTTCTTTGTTCCTGGTAATGTGCTTTGCTCTAAAATCTACATTGTATGATACTAATATAGTCACTTCACCTCTCTTTTGACTACTATTAGCATAGTATAACACCATTCTTTTACTTTTGTATTTAATATCTATGTCTAATTAACAATATATGTTTGTGTGCTAGATATTGTGAATTTTACCTTGTTGGATGATGTATACTCCTTCTGCTACTATGGATTATCAGGTACTGTTCCCGCTAATCTTTTTGGGTAGCACTTTCCCTGTCTTTGGATATTTTCTTCACAAATAATTTTCTGAACAATACTTTGCAGAATACTTGAGGAGTATCCTCTGTTTCTCTGAATGTATAGTCTTTTTTTCCCCATTTGCTTTCAAGATTTTTCTCCATATCTTTGGTCTTCAGCAGGATGTTCATGATGCAATTAAGTCTGGTTTTGATTGTACTTTCCCTAAATTGAGTTTGTTGAGCACCTTGGATCTCTAAATTTATGTTTTCTACCAATTTTGAAAATTTCAGACATTTCTTCCAATATTTTTTCTGTCCTATTTTTTTGCTCCTTCTCTGTAGACTATAATCAAAGTGTGCTAGATCATTTGATATTGTCCCACAATTCTCTAACATTCTATTACAAACATTTCTTTTCTCTTTTTGCTCCACTTTGAATGATTTCTGTTGACCTGTCTTCTAATTCACTAATTCTTTCTTTTACTTTGTCTAGTCTGTAGTAAAACCCATTTAGTTAATTTTCCATTTTGGATAGTGTATTTTTTTTTTTTAGTTCAAGAATTTCTACAAGAATTTTGATTTTAGAGTTTACATTACTCTTTTGAAAATTTTTCATATTTTAATGCATATTTTTAATATTTCAATTTTTTTCACTTACTTTATAATAATTTCAAAGTCCATGTCCACTAATCCTCTGTGTCATCTCTTAGTCTGTATCTGGTCACTTATTTTTCTCTTGATTTTCTTTTACATTTTCCTGCTTTTTAACATATTATTTTCTTGTACACCAGAATTTGGATATAAAAACTACAGAATGAAGTTGGTAATATTTTATCCTAGAAATGGCTCAAACTTTTCTCTTTCAAGCAGCTAACATAAGGGGCTAGTCTCTACAGTCTGATCAGAAGTTGAACAAGTTAAGGCTGGTTTACAATTTTAGTTAGTATTGGTTCACATCTCATCTTAATGTCTTGAAGGTGAGACCAGGTCTCTTCTTCCAACAGATATTTGTGATTTAAGAACTGCAAGACTGCAAGATCTACTTCTGCTCTCCAGCCAGCCCCCCACCTTTCTGTACCATTCTTTACTTGAAGAATGTCCAACTATGGGTGGGAGATTTGGTGTGGGAAAGGACGAGCTCTAACTTTTGGCACCAACAGATTCCAAACCCCATCCTGCGCATGCACAGTGTTTAAAGTTTTGGCAGGTTTCTCTTTGTCCCATCAAAGTTCTCCTTTACATTCTTGACTTAATTTTCAGTCACACTATTTTACTTTTTTGTTTTTAAATGGCTTTTTTCACTGTGATATTTTATCTCCCAGTTTTGTCTGAATTCTTCCTGACTTTTTAGCTTTTTCCTCTCTTGCTGCATAAACTTTTCTTCTTTTGTTTTTGATTTTAAGAGATCTCTTATGTCCATGATTCCTTTATTGTTATGGAGAACTCATCTTCGATTCTTCTTGCAACTGCTATTTTAAAACTTGTATCTGAGGCCAGCATCGGTGGCTCAGTCTGTAATCCTAGCACTTTGGGAGGCCAAGGTGAGTGGATTGCCAGAGCCTGTGGGTTTGAGACCTACCTGGGCAACTTGGTGAGACCTCATCTCTATGACAAATAAAAAATTAGCTGGGTGTGGTAGTGCGTGCCTGTAGTTCTGGCTACTTGGAAGGCTGAGGCAGAAGGATCACTGGAGCCCAGGGGGTCGACTCTGGAGTGACCGTGAGTGTGCCAAGGCACTCCAGCCTGGGTGACAGATTGAGACTCCAACTAAAAAAAAAAAATTGTTCCTTTGCATCATGTTCTGTTTCTCCCTTCCCTACTTTTTGGGGGGGCATAGATTTTATGCTCTTTATTCTCTTATTAATAATAAATTTTGAATCTGCCTGGTCCATTTACTGAGGAGCTAAGTCCGTCTGCTGCTTTGTTGTTTCAAACTGTCTCATTCAAATATCTGTTGTGTTTTTCTTTATTTTACTTTTGGCACTGTGGGCACATAGCCCTTCCTGTTTTGTGCTTGCAGTGGCACACAGCAAAGCTTCTCCATTCTCAGCCTTTCACTAACTTTTAGTCCAGCAGGCTCTCTGACTAGGTTACAGAGGATTAGAATGGCATGTCCGTGAAGTTTCACCTTCAACCCTGCCTTTCCAGCCATTCTGAGGGGTCAAGCTGGGTTACCACGTGGCCTCTCCCACAGCCTGATTATATACCCACGTGTTTTGTCCTGATTAGAGATTATTTATTTATTTTGATAAGCCTTTTCTATCCGTGACATTTATTTTCAAGGAAATTGGTTTCCTGCTTGATGTCCTAGGAGGTATTTGTTGAGATGCAGCCTCACCAAAAATAATGATAATGATGACAATAGCTGCTACTCATGGCCAGGTGCATTGCTACCTCATCTCTAATCCTCCCAGCAGTCCTGCATGGTAAATATTATCTCTATTTTGCAGATACATTTTATTTATACCCCCATCATGTTCCAGGACGGCTTGTAGAAGGTTTTATAAGGATTCGCAAAATATAGCATAGTTACAAAAGGTAAAGACAGGGAAAATATCCTTTCAAAAGCAGCACGGAAATAGAGTCGCAGAGAGTTTCAGAGCCTTGCCTGCACTCACAGAAGTGTTAGGGAATAGAATTGCAAATTGAACTCTGGTCTTCAGGCTGCTACAGCCTTTGTCCTAAGCGAAACTGACCGAGGCTGAGAGATGAGACAGGACAGGCAACCACTGGAGAACAAAGTTTGTGGGGAACAGGCAGCTTGAAGGTGGGCTTTAAGCCGCGAAAGCCAGGCTGGGCTCCAGTATCACTCCAGGAATACAGACCACAGCCAGGGTTGGGAGGGCTGCTTCTGAAAATTGCCAAGTGCTGGGCTGGGACTCAGGATGCCTGGGTACTCGCCTCAAGACCATGACTCACGGAGATGGATAACCACCGAGGTCTTTTATATCGCCACTCTATGCTACGGACAAAGCAAACCCTAATAAATGGATGGGAGGGTCCAGATGTGAACAAGCCAAGCATTATTTCTACCCTCAAGGAGCTCAGAATCTAGTGGGCAAGACACCAACTGAAGAAATAATGCAGTTGACTGTGGATTCAATCAACTGTGGATCAAAAATATTCAGGGAAGAAGTGCCTGGGCTGAACACGTACAGATTTCTTTCTCCTGCCATTATTCCCTAAACACTACAGTATGACACTATTTGCATAACATTACATTGTATTGGGTATTATAAGTAATCTAGACACGATTTAAAGTCTACCAGAGGACATACGTAGGTTATATGCAAACACTGCACTATTTTACGGAACAGACTTAAGCATTCAAGGATTTCGGTATTCTCGGTGGCAGGGGTGTCTTAGAACCAACCCCCCGTGGGTCTGGAGGGACAACTGTATACACATAATAGGTAAATGACAAGTGCTGTGAGGGAAAAGACTTAGATTCTTGAAGGAGACTGCCATAGAACTAATTTGGGGTGAGAAGGAAGTTCAGGGAAGGGCTCTCTGAAGAATACCGTATGAGTGGAGACTTTAGTTGGCACCTACTGTTTTTGCTCCCCTATTATCTCCTTCTTTGATAACAAAGTCCCGTTTATTTTGGGAACATCCACTCCGTGTGTATTGGGTGAGGTTTGCCTGCTTGCCTCAGATGTGAGCATGTGACCCAGGCCCAGTCAGTCCATAATTCTCTAATCTTCAGGACACAGCAACGCTTTAGGGGCAGGCACAGGGTTGGAGGGAAACCAGAATCTGCCAGGTAGGATGCTGTCTTTCCAAGTGATTTCACCTGTAAATGCATGAGTCCAGGGCTTCTGACAAGCCCCCTTGACACACATGGAGACACTGAGCACCGATGGTATACTTCAGACTCCAAATCCAGCCTTTCCTGAACCTGACTTTTTAGTTACATGAACTACTGAGTTTCCTGCTTTGAGGGCCTGAGCTACTTTGAGTTGGATTTCTGTTACTTGTATCTGTACAGACCTGAAAAATAGTAGAAATTAGACAAGATATTGGGAGAAAGAGTGCTGCAGACAGAGTGAACAGTGTATGTGAGGGGCAGAGGAGAGAGAAGCTGGACGTCACCAAGCTGAAGGCCAGTATAGCTGGGGTGAGTGGGTAAGGTGGGCAGTCGCTGGGTACCTGGGTTTGTTCACTGCACAGTGCTGCCTGGGTGAGGGTGAAGGGAGGTGAGGGCTCTACTGGGCTGAACCATGTTCCCCAAAATTCTTGTTCCTCCGGAACCTCAGAGTGTGACCTTATTTGGAAATAGGGTCTTTGCAGGCATAATTAGTTGAGATGAAGTCATAGTATATTAGGGCAGGCCCTAGATCCAGTGACTGTTGTCACTACAAGAAGGTCATAGGAAGAGATAGAGAGACACAGGGAGAAGGCCATGTGACAACAGAGGTGGAGTTGAGTAATCTGTAATCCAGCAGACACCAGGGATTGCCAGTGGCTACCAGAAGCCAGGCAAAGGCAAGAGAGAATTTCCCCTGGAGACTTCTGAGGTGGCTCGGCCTTTTGAACACTTTGATTTAGGACTTACGGCCTTCAGAATGATGTTGCAAGTGTATATCTGTTGTTGCAAGTCACTCCATTGGTGGCACTTTGTTACAGCAGCCGTAGAAGATGAATATAAGGGGCAGATCTCCCAGCCTCCTTGCCCTTTGATGGGACAACTCTGAGGCATGGCCCTCATCATTCCTTGGATGCTTTTTAGCAGGACTGAGTTCTAGATGCCCATAGGGCATGCTGTCAGTAACGTTCCCTGTGCTGGCTCATCTCCCTTCTCCCTCACTTTTGCTTCCTAGGATCACCTTCCAAATACACGTCTTGTGCCCGGACACTTGTCTTAGGGTCGGCTTTTAGGGGAATCTACACGAAGACAGATGCCATGTGGTCCAGCCGTGGCCTGGTGGAGGGGGCTTAGGATGAGGCTGGCAGGAGCCACAGTATGATGTTCCCTTCAAGGCAGTCTAGCTAGCTTAGACACTGGGGGAGGGCGGGGTGTGGAGAATTACTGAGCCAAAGGTTAAGGCCTGTAACTGACATGAAATAGACACAAGAAAACTAGGTAGAAGCCAGCACTCCCTGTCCTCAGCGCATCTCCCTCTTAGAGACCACAGCATTCTCCTCTGGCGAGTCTGTGCTTTCAGTTCACATGAAAGCTCTTTCTTTTATCCTCTGTGATTCATCCTTGAATTCCTTCCTCTGATAGAGTCAAAAGCCTGCCCTGGGTATCTTCGACTGCACCTCTTGGAAGAATTCCAGCTCCCCAAGGAGTCAATTGCAGGAGTGTGCGAGATCTGACTGAGGAGTGCTGTCTCTCTCGCTGAGATAATCCTCCCAAGTCCACCTGTAGACAGGTTATTGAGTGTGCATTTAATTCTCACAGTCATGGGAAACTACGGGGGGAGGTGAGCAGGGAGTGAGTCTGGTATTCATTTTTCAAGGATCCTATCGGCAGCGATTTGGAGAATGACTTGCAGGGCTGCCAGACAGTTAGGGGAAGACCAGTTGCAGGGGTCCTCATTTTTCTAACTCATGGTCTGAGGCCAAGGACTCCTCTGGGGATGGAGTTAGACTCACAGTGGCCTCAGCAAGAGGCAATTTCTCCCCTGAATCTTGGGGACCTCTTGTTATGCTGTAGGCTCCCTTAGTTAACACTCAATTGCTGAGTAATTCTCATTACTTCTCCTGGCTGGCAGACAACGAACAGCTGTCAAGCTTGTCTTACAAACCAAGACAATTTTCCCTCCATTAATGTAGCTCAGGATTGAGGAGCTCCTTAGAGCTCGTGCGGTGGTAACAGAGCATTCTGGCAGTGTCTCCGCCAGCCCCATTTTCAGGTGAGCAATAACTTCCCTGCTGTCGTAGGAGGCAGAGGTGGGGCGGGAACAAGGCAGAGGTGGGCTTTGGGTCTGCCTCCAGCTCAGCTTTCCGTTGGCCTCTCTCAGAAAGAAAGCTTCTCACTGCAGCACCTTTGGAGTTTGTCTATAATTTGCATCTGCAATCTGATGGGATCTGTGGGACACGCCTTCACCTGAGAGTGTAAGTTAATTGCAGTCAGGTGGAAAATGGTTGGGTCCAGAGTCTAAATGTTGAAAGAGGAAGGAAAGATTATCCAGCTAGACACAGAACGTCAGGTACAGCGTAGGCACTCCGTAAATCCACCCATCTGTCTTCTGCTCCCTCCCTCCCTTTGTTCCCTCTCTTCCTTCCTTCTTTCTTCTTTTCTTCCTTTCTCTCTTTCTTCTTTCCTTTCTGACCTGCCTCCCCCACCTTATTTCTGATGCCGAGTCACCTCTTCATTATACCTGGCCAGTGGCGTCCAGTCTCAGTTTGAATTCTGCCTGTGACAGGGAAGTCGCCCCTTCTCATTCCATTCTAGTTCCACTCTTGTAATGAGTCCATCCACTTCTTAAATGCTGCGATGAACTTGACCTCCCTGTGTAACCCCCACCCATGGTCTCTAATTGTGCCCCCCAAAGTAAGTCTTACAAAGTAAGTCTTGTCTCTCTTCTACATGAGTGCTCCCCAGACATTTGAAAGGAATGCTCATCTCTCTTACAGTCTTCTTGTGTTTTTTTTGAGCTAAAAGAAAACAGACAGTTCCTCAACCTTTCTGTCTGCTCTCCTACCAACAAGCTCTAATAGTCTTATTACTTTTGAAATGGTGCCCTTGACTCCAGGCATCAGAACCAGACTTGGCACATGACCTCCTTTTTCCTGAACAATGCACCTCTATTGATGCAACCTAGGATAACATTCGTCTTTAAACCTTTTTTATTTTTAGTTTTTTTGATGGTGCCACTTTATACTGCTGGCCCATGTCTAGCTTAACATTGCCAAAACCCTTAAATTAGGGACTGGAAAGCCAAATACTGTTATAGGCAAGACAGATAAGGCAAATAAGTAAAGCTTTCCGGGTGGCATTTGTTGTGACATAGAGAGCTCATGCCCCTTTGTGGTGGGCAGCAGTTTTCAGCTCCAGCAGATCGTTGCTAGGCAGGGTGTAGGCTCAGTGTTAAAAATTAGAAACTTCCACATAAAAATCCAGATTTACAACTTCCTTAAAGAAAAACCTCCAAAGATCCGGCAACCCTGCACTCACATTCTAGCATGGCTGAGTGTGGCTGCCAGAGACCCTTGGGCAATCTTGCAGGAGCAGCCAAGCAGTCACAGGACCACCCTGCATGTGATAATGCCGATCTAATGTCTGAGCAAATGGGGTGGGTCAGAAGGTCTCTGGGAGAGGCTGATGCAGCCAGGCTCAGACGCCGTGCTAACTTACAGCAAGGGGAGAGGCTCAGTCTGGGACATTCCGGAGTCTTGGCATCTTGCACTTTATCATGAGAACTGTGTAAGTTGGGTACTTTGTAGTAATAATTGCATTTTGGTAGAAATAGAAGAGGGGGCATAGTAAACAAATACACAAAATGTATACGGTAGAGTCAGGGAGAGGGAAGGGCCAAACAGGACAAGGAGAGGGAAAGAAGCAGCATGGGTGGGTGGGATGGTGGAACACTATTTAGATACAGGGGTTAGGGAAGGTGACTTTGGTCTAGAGGCCCGATTGGAGGGAATGGAAAAGAATATTTAGGCAGCAGGTGCAAAGGCCCTGAGGTCAGTGTGCTCTGGATACATTTGTGGGTCAGTGGGAGACCTGGACCATGGAGCGTGGTGAGGGACAGAGCAGTGCTGGGACATGAGGTGGGAGGAGAGTGCAGAGACCACGTCAGGTAGGATCTGGTGGGTCGTGGTGATGAATTGGGATGTTAAGGGTGATGCGGAGTCCTAGGCGAGGTTGAGCAGTAGAACATAATCTACCACTCTGTCTTCTGTGTATAAAGTAATGCAGAGACACATATGGCGAGGGAAAGATGGGTGAAGAGGCTCTTGGGATGTGTCCAGGTGAGAGGTGGTGTGGCCCGGCCTGGGCGTGGGGGTGGGATGGGACCTGTGGTTGGATTCTGGATATTGACTGGCTGATATGTGGGATCTGGGGTATGAGAGAGAGGAATGCCGAGGAGGACTGCCAAACTCTTGGCCTGAGAGCTAGAAGGGGGAGAAGTAACAGATGAGGCCGTGGGAAGAGCTGACCTGGAGAGTGAGGGATGCACCAGAAAATTTAGAGACAAGAAAGCGTGGTCGTGGGACATCACTGATGACAGCTGGGCACAACAGAGGGCGAAACAGTGACTCAGATGTGTCCCTGGGTCTTAATTTCAGACTGTGTTGGTTTCCTGTTGCTGTAACAAGTTACCATCACCTCAGTGCTTAAAGCCACACAGATGTGTTATCTTTGAGTTCTGGAGGTCAGGAATCAGAAGTGGGTCTTGCTGGGCCCAAATCAAGGTATCAGCAGGGCTGTGCTCCTTCTGGAAGCTTCAGGGAGCCTCGGTTTCCCTGCCTCTTCCGGCTTCCACAGGCCGGCCACGTTCCGGGGCTCCCCCTGTGTCTCCAGGACCAGCAACACAGGCGGTGTCCTTCTCGGCCTGACACTGACCCTCCCGCTTCCCCTTTCCATCATAGGCACCACATGATTACATCGGGTCCACCTGGATAATCCAGGGTTGCCTCTCCAGCTCAGCGTCCTTAATCACATCTGCAGAGTTCCTTTGCCATGTAAGGTAACGCACTCACAGGTCCTGGGCATCAGGAAGCCGGCATCTTTGGGGACCGTACTCGGCCCACCACACAAATAAGCCGTTTTCTTAATGCCCTTCCTAAGATGAGGTAGGAGTGGATGGGGGGTTCCTAGCTGTCTCAGATCTCCAAAAACACATTAGGGAGGAAGATTTCACTCCAGAAGGCTGACAACCAGTGCCATAAAAATCTGTTTCTTACATAATGCTGTCTTGAGTGAAAAATGAAAGGGACGCTACTGAGAAAACCCTTTTGACTAATGCCTATCTCTTGGAGTTACATGTTATGAGGCCTTTCATTCAGTGCCTCATCAAATTACCTAGTAATTAATTTGAGATCTGCCCAGGAGAAGGCTGTAAGTTCTCCTCAAGTCAGCAGCCCCTTCTTTTGGTTGGGACTTGTCTTTCCAGTTTGCCCTACTTGCCACTACTCCATATTGTCTCAGTCCTTGTGCTCTTTATGCATTTATATCTCCCACTTGGCTCTCAAAAACATCTGTGTTCATGACTTTTCACTTAAAACCATTCCTCAGGGAAGTTGCTGTAGTTGTGTCTAACCTTGACAGGTGACGTATTAGCTGGGTGACCTCAGCAAATCAGGAGTCATGTCTGAGTCTTTCATTCATTCATTCATTCATTCATTCATTCACACATGTTTATTGAGCTCTTTCTATGAGCCAGACACGCTGCAATGTGTTAGGGAGACATCAGTGAACAAGTGTGATGAAACCCCTGCCTTCTTGGGGCTTAAATTCTGGTAGCGTGTGTCACGCATGATAAGTAAATAAGTGGTTCCTGAAGAATGCGCCTGGGGGGAATGACTGGCATGATATGATGTCAAGCCAGTGTCACGGACTCTCTGAAGCTCAGTCTCCTTTTCTTTGAATGACACTGATAGGCATCTCCTCTCTCGCCACTGGTGTGAGCCTTCAGTAAGAGGGTGCTGTGGATGGGATCGTGTCCTCCCAACATTCATCTACGGAAGTCCGAATCCCCTCACAGTGCCTAGGAATGGGACCTTACTTGGAGATCAGGTCTTCAGAGAGGTAATCAAATTAAGATGACGTCATCCGGGTGGGCTCTCATCTCATAGGACACACGTCATTATAAGAAGAAGTTTGGGCACAGAGACGCCAGAGGGAAGATGAAGTTGAGAGACAGAGAGAAGACAGAGAGAAGACAAGGAGAGAGGCTGGGAACAGATCCTTCCCTTGCGCTCTCAGAAGGAACCAGCACGGCTGACACCTTGATCTTGGACTTCTGGCCTTCAGAACGGCGAGAAATACATTTCCGTGGTACTTTGTTAAGGTAGCCCTACCTGCCAACATAGACTTTCCGTCAAGTGTTCATCCCAGAGCCTGACGCCTTTGCATATTGTGCTGGACAAATGGAGCCTGTGATAATAATAGGTGTATCGTTGTCCTGGCTGCAGCGACCCTTGTTCCATGGTACTCCCTCCCCCTCCCTTGAGCAAGGCTCATTATAAAGAAGACTGACAATCTCACCCTGGGTTCCCTTCCCCCACCCTGCCAGTTGTACTCAGACGGTTGTTCCAAGCAAGAAGCACCTCCCCCAACAGTTCTGACTTGAAGTTATGTTTCAGGGCATAGCAGGGCTTTCCATGACAATAGCTCTCTGGGAGCAACAATCAAGCCATCATCTCCCTGCTTGACACTTCTCAATCACCTGTTTTCCCCGAGGTCTCCCTGCTGGATAGCTTCTTTATGAGCCAGCGGCTCCTCAAAGGGCATCTTCCATGACCTTGAATGACAGATTGCCACCTAAATGGGGGGCATCATCACAACTGGTACTGGATAGAGAGGGCTGCCACCCCTCCTCCCCAAATCACAGACTGTTCTCTAAAGTGCTGCTCCTTAGACACAGAAGTGTCTCCATGGTTTGTCAGATGTTGGCGGGGAAGAAGAATCCATCCATGGAAAACCACAGCCTGGTGGCCTCTCCTCCTCTTCGCCATTCCATGTCACCTCAAACCTGTTTCCTCTTCTGCCTGTTTATTGGATGAGGTGGATCCTGAGATATCTCTACATCTGATGACAACTGGTGTGTGCTACAAAAAATTCTTTCTTGCCTGGACAGCATAGCTCGGCCAATGGGTTCAAGCACCCACTATGCGCCCAACATATAAGACCATTTATTGATCCACATATGCCTATTGAGTTTCTATGGTAGTAATTTGGATGAATGAGCATGTATGTAAGAGATGCTGACTACAAGTGGCTTAACTAAAGCAGATTAATTGTGACATAACAGAAATACAAGAGGAGCTAGACCCAGGGGTTAGTTCTATAGTGCCTGGGCCCTGCACCTGCTTCTCTTAGGTTTTTTGTTTTCTCCCTCATGGAGCCAAAATGACTGCTGCTGCTCCCACCATCACATCCCTCACATCAATGTCCAGAGCAGGAAGGCAACAGGAGGATGGCTGCTGGACAGGCAATCATGGAGCCAAAATGACTGCTGCTGCTCCCACCATCACATCCCTCACATCAATGTCCAGAGCAGGAAGGCAACAGGAGGATGGCTGCTGGACAGGCAATCATGGAGGCCTGGGACATTTACCTCATGTCAGTCATTATTCTAGGTGCCGATGTCTTGTCCCTTCCAATCTTGAGCAATGTACTCTGGGAAGGTGTCCTCTTAGAGATGTTATGTGACTTGTCTGAGTCCACAAGCTAGTAAGTGGCACAACTGGAATTCAAATCTAGGTCTACCTGACTCCAAGAATTTGTGTTCATTCTACCAAGATCTGGCAGTATCTAGATGACGGTTTCTCCACCAGAGCACGATGGACATTTTGAATTGGACCATTCCTTGTTGTAGGGTGGCTGCCCTGTCATCGTAGATGTTAGCAGTTTCCATGGCATCTACCTACTAGATGCCACTAGGACCCCCCTCTGTTGTGACAACTAAAAATGCCTCCAGACATTGCCAATGTTCAGATGCTGCCCAAACCAGCCGCAATTAAGAGCCACTGCTCCCCAGAGAGTTCTTTCTGGCTGTCAAGGCTCAATGTGAAGTCATGTAAGCCCCGAGCCTTACCAGGTGACGATTACGTGCCCTGCTCTGGTTCTCCGTATGGAGTTTCCACAACACCGTCCCTAATTTGGTATGATGAGTGCCTGTGGAGGGGGCTGGGGGAGATAAATGGATCACAGAACATTCTGGTTACTGATATGACACTACAGCGACATTGCTGAGTGGTGTTTTATAGGTTGACTCTTTTAATTTTAACCTTCACATCAATCTCACGAGGCAAGTGCTATTCTTCTCCTGCTCTTTAGATGAGGAAAAGGAACTGAGAGCTGGGAAGTCACCCCGTTGGACTGTGACCCATGGCAGCATCTGTCCCCAGAGGGACTCCCTTGAGCCTCGCGTCTCCACGATACCTCTGTGTGCAAGTGGCTGTCAGCTCTGGTTTTCCAAGAGGAAACACACAAAAAGGCATTCAGACCCCAAACTGGCATCCTGAGTAATTCACAAGTCACTTTCATATCTTTATATCTTGGGACTTTAAAGAGACCTGGCGTGGTGGACTGACTGTCTCCTTCCCCAGTTCATACATGGAGGCCCTAATCCCCTGTGTGATGCTGGTAGGAGGTGGGGCATCTGGGAGGCGATTAGGTTTAGATGGGAGCCCCCTCACCAGAACCCAATGAAGCTGGCACCTTGGTCTTGAACTTCCCAGCCTGTGACGAAGTAAATGTCTGCCGTTTCAGCCACACCATCTCTGGCATTTGGTTAAGGCAGCCCAAGTTGACCAGGACCATTGGTCACATAGAAGGTGGACAGCAGGGGACGGACAGGGCAGCGCTGCACTTCAAGGCATGAGAGGGAGGTGGAGACAGAGGTGTCCCTGCTCTGACCCCTGGCGAGGCTGTGTTTTAAGGCTGCCAGCTGTCTTCTCTGATCTGCTCTGCACAGGACCGTCAGAGGGACATCTCCACAGGCCCTGAGCCCACCTCACCAGGCTGCTGCTTCAAACCCTCTTCTGGGCGCTCAGTGCCTCCGGAGTAAGGAGCCAGCACTTCAGCCCAGCATCTGGCTCTTTCCTGCAGCCTCACGATCGCTCCGTTCTGAGATGTCGTTTCTCGCCGCTGTGCCTTTGCTGATGGTGTTCCTGCTGTCTGAATGCATACCCCCTCAGTCTACCAGACACACTCCGACTTATTTTTTGGATTTGGAGCTGTAGGGTCCATGTGAGGATTTGCTACAGAAGTCAATTGTGCGCACGCAAGGTTTGGGCTTCTAATGAGCCCTCTCTCCTCCTGGTATGGACATGGTGCCCAATGGTGGTGCTGTGCCCTTTATCCCACCCCCCTTCCTGCTAGTAGTGCCCAGCATATTCAGTCTTTTGCTTCTGTGACAGTTCACTTAGAATGTTGGTCTCCAGCTGTATCCCTGTTGCTGCAAAGGACATGATTTTGTTCTTTATGGCCGTGTAGTAGTCCATCATGTATAGTTCCCCATTTCTTTGTCCAGTTCACTTTCGATGGGCATCTGGGTTGGCTCCATGTTTTTGTTTTTGTGACGAGTACTGCAATGAACGTATGTGTGTGTGTCTTTTGGCAAAGAAATTTGTGTTGCTCTAGCTATATTCCCAGAAGTGGGATTGCTGGATCGTATGGAAGCGAAATTCTTAGTTCTTTGATAAAATGCCACACTGCTTTCCACAAAGGCTGAACAAGCTTTCATTCCCACAAGCAATGTAGAAGCACTCCCTTTTCTCTATAGCTGCACCTGCCCCTGTTGATCTTTGACTTTTTACTGATGGCCATCCTGACCCATGTGAGGTGGTAGCTCACGGTAGATTTGCATTTCTCTGATAATTCGTGAAGCTGAGCACCTTTTCCGATGTTTGCTGGCAGCTTGAATGTCTTCCTCTGAGAAGCAGGCACGCTCCCACTGGTCCTTTAAACATTTGCTGAGTCTCCTGTGTAGACACCCCAAGGCCGTCAATCACTCCCTCCCCAGGTGCAGGCCTTCCTTGTTGTCCCACATTGAGATGCTGCGCTGTTCCTGCCTGGTATTTGGTCACCTCTTCCAGCATTCATTCCTTCAACAAACATTTTTTGAGCTCCTGCCATGTCCTGGGTACCAGGCTGGAGATGGAGATGCATCTTGGAGCAAAACAGATATGGAGCGGGGGCGGGGGGAGGAGGTCTTTGGTTTTTTGGAAACTGTCGCTTATTTGGAGGAGCCAGGAGTAAACGAATATGTATTATAACATGTAATGAAAAATAGGAGTGTGGTTGGGTCTACAATGGAAAAATTATTAGAAGTCCTTTGTGTCACTGTCACCCAGTAGTACTCAATAGCAGATGATTTTGCCCCACAGGGGCTATTTGGCAATGTCTGGAGATATTTTTGCATGTTATAACTGGGAGCTACATGCTCCTGGCAGCTAGTGGGATGAGCCCAGGGGTGCTGCTCAATACCCTGCAGGAGGGCACAGGACCACAAAGAATGATCTGGCCCTGAGCGTCAGTAGTGTTGAGGTTGGGAAATCCTGCTGTGGCCTCCGTCCCCAGCATAGGATGTCCATAGCAGGTACACCAACAACACTTGCTAAGTAAGTGGATGCAGGAAGGAAATCATTGAGCCACGGGGGCTGGAGATGCCAATGCTTCTTAGATAGGTACCTGTGAATACTTTCTCCAGCGCTTGGAGGGTGGGGCATAGCTGGTGTTGCTGGCGTGAGACTGGCTCAAAAGGGCCTGGGTTTGGTTGAATGCTCTGTGAGCGCCATCTTGAAATTCATTGCAATGTTTGAACAAGGGTCCCACAATTTCCCTCTGCACTAGGTTCCACAAATTATGTAGCTGGTTCTGAGGTGGGGGGTGTAAAGGAGGCTGTGAGGGGGGTGGAAGGGGAAGGTGGTGGTGAGGCTGCCAAGGAGAGCGGGAGAGGCGTGTAACCCTCTCTCCGATTTCTCTGATGTCTCAGGTCTGGGCCCAGAGTCTGGATCTTTAGAAACTTAATTCAATTTTTAAAATTAATACATAATAATTGTACATAATATGGGGTACATAGTGATGCTCAATATATATAATGTATGGTGATCAGATAAGGGTAATTAGCATATCCATCATCTCAAACCTTTATTTCCTTGTGCTGGGAACATTCAGTATTCTCCTTCCAGCCATTTGAAACTGTCTATTGTTGTTAACTGTAGTCATCCTACAGTGGCGTAGAACCCTGGACCTTATTCCTCTGCTCTAGCTGTAATTTTGTATCCTTCAACAAGTCTTTTCCCATCACTTTCTTACCCTTACCTTTCCTAGCCTCTAGTATCTTCTGACCTACTTTTGACTTTTGTGGGATCAACTCTTCAGCTTCCCACATGAGTGAGAACATGCAATGTTTAAATATCTGTTCCTGGTTTATTTCACTTAACATAATGTCCTTCAGTCCCACCCAAGTTGCAAATGACAGGATGTCATTCTTCTTTCAGGCTGAATAGTGTTTCATCACATATGCTTACCACTTCTTCTCAATCCAGTCATCTGTTTTTGGACTCCGAGATCGATTCCATATCTTGGCTATTGTGAGTAGTACAGAGTCTGGATTTGACATCTACAGAAATGTCTCTACCTGCTCTCCTAGATCTGTTCATTCCTTGGGCTTCTCCTTCCTGAAAAAGGTGCCTCCTTAGAATATTCGTTCAGGAGAATTTCAAATGTGTAACAATGGAGCAAATGAAGCAATGAAAACCATGGACTCTTCACCCAGCCTCAGCGATGATAAACGTATGGCCATTCTTGTTTCATTTCCACTCTCCAAAAGGCTCTCCCTCTCATATCCTATTGAATAAGTCCCCAAATGATATCATTTTATTTTAACTTATTTATGTATTTTGGGATGGAGTTCTGAGGTCACACAGGTTGGAGTGCAGTGGCATGATCACAGTTCATTGCATCCTTGAACTCCTGGGCTCAAGTTATCCCCCCACCTCGGCCTCCCAAGCAGCTAGAACTACAGGCACATGCCACCATGCCAGGTTAATCATTTCATTTTCAGCCAGGTGCAGTGGCTCACATCTGTAATCCAGCACATCAAGAGGCCAGGGCAGGAGGATGGCTTGAGCCTAGGAGTTTGAGACCAGCCTAGGCAACACAATGAGCGTTCATCTTTACAAAAACAACAAACAAAAAATCATTTCATTTTTAAAGTTTCAACATGTCTCTCTGAAAGATGTGGACAACTAAGAAATATACAACTGCAATGCCATGATCACATCTAAGAAATGAATAATTCTATTATACCATCCAATATCCTGTCCATGTCCAGGAACTAAAATTCCTTCCTCCTCCTCCCACCTCCAATCCATCCCTGGGTCTTGTCAAGACCCATCCTGAATCCATCCACTCTGCCGCCTCTCGAGGACTTCTGCCCTGGCTTCATCCCCCTCTGACTCCAAATCCCCCTCCTCTCCCTCTCTTTCCTGCCATACCAGCTATACCGGCTTCTCTGCGGGTCCCCAAACATGCCCAGCACCCTGACTTCTTGGGCACCATATTGGCTGCGGTCCAGTGCTGACATTCTCTTCAACCAGGTCGTCATATGGTTTGTCCCTCCATCCATTCAGCTCTTTGGAGCAGAGAGAGCTTCCTCACCAGCTTACCTGATCTGGCCCCTCGTGGCTCTCTGCCCCTACTCTTAGTCCTGATTGCTCTCTGAAATCCAGCCATGCCATAGAATGTCACGGACTGTTTACTGTCTCTCTTAGTAAAGCAAAGGCCCCATAAATCCAGGGTTTGGCCTGTCATGTTCACTCCAGTATCCACTATTCAGTACAGCCATGAGCACATACTGTATCCTCACTAAATATTTGCTCCATGAATGGATTTACTGAGAGGAGGGGTGGGTTCTCCTACCCCAGAGAGACACTGGCTGAATTGACATTAAACCCAAACCAAAACCAAAAATGAAAACAGGTGCTGGGAAATCTGATCAAAGCATCTGCCAGAAAGTGGTCTTGCTGGAAGGTTGTAAGGGGCAAAGGCTTTCTCTTGGGGCCAGAGATCCCAGCCTTTGAAGGGAGCTGAAAAGGAGCCGGAGACATCTTGCCTTGGTTTACCCACTCTCAACGCCCAACTCACATCTCCAGCTTCCCTGAATAAACAGGGCTGACACACCTCAGAACTGCCAGAGTCCACTCAAGAGCCACAGGGAAGAAGGAAAAACTTATAGGGAGAATTCTCTTTTCCACACGTCCATTAACTGTAGCTGGAGCCCAGGCCCCAGCTTGAGAATCTCTCTGTGCACAAAGAGTGGGGCTGAAGCCAGCACCGAATTGTTCTGGATGCCTGTTGAAAGTGCAGCATCTGAACTTTCTTCTTAGACACCGGTTCAGGCTATCCTAGAAGGAGTCTCAGGTTTTAACCACCAACCCAGATGCTGTTTGTATAAGTGGTCCCTGGACCCAGGTGGGAACCGGCAGGGTACTGTCTGGAGCTCAAGTCCCCTCCTTGGTTTAATGCTGGTTTGTAACAAACACAGAAGACTCATTATGCAGTTCTGTGGAGACTTTCCAGAAAGAGCTCAGCTGCCTCATTCCTCAGAGTTCAACAAAATGGAGACTGAAAGTTGGAATAGAAATAGCTTCATGCAGGTTAAAAGGTAAAAATAGCTTTGGTGCCAGGAATTTTAAGTTTCAGTGTTATTGCCTGTGTTTGGGCCTTTGCGTGGATTACTTTGGAGCAGCCAAGATGTATCTCACATGAGCACCCCAACAACGAGGTTGTACTAACCTACCATATTTATTTCCTAGGGCTACTGCCACAAATTATCACAAACTGGGTTATTCTCATCAACAGAAAGTTATTCTCTAATAGCTCTGGAGACCAGGAGTCCAACACATTCTGAAGGAGATGTGTTTCATGTCTCTCCCTTGGCTTCTGGTGTTGCAGGCAATTTTTGGAGATCCTTGGCTTGTAGATGCATCTCTCTGGTCTCTGTGTCCATAATCTTATGGCCCCATTGTTGTGTGTGTATGTCTGTGTCCGAATTTCTCCTGTATATAGGAACTCGAGTCATACTGGATTAGGACTTACACTGATGACCTCATCTTATCTTGAACAGATTTGTAAAGATCCTATTTCCAAATAAGGCCACATTTGCAGGTCTTGGGGATTAGAGTTTCAACATATTCTTCTGGGGGAAACAATTCAACCCACAAAATATGCATTCTACAAGTATCCACTGAGCAACTATTAGGTGCTCAGTTTAAGGCACTCAGGGAACATGAGTGTGAACAGGGCAGCCTAGTTGATATCACAGGCTAACACCATGCCTGGTCCATTCACGTATATCAAAACATGAGCTTGTCCCAGCAGCTCAGCCTTTTTAAAGATGGGCAAAATTATCCGTGGTGCCCAACTAGCCTCCAGAGTCCATCCTACCCTGTAGCTCTGGTCCCAAGTTCTTGAAGGTTCAGAAATGAAGACAGACTATTTCACTGGTAGAATCTTAGGAGATTTTAGTGGTTGCACGATGATCCTCTCACTCTGGGAATCAAAGTAGTGTACTGGACTAAGCCACAGAGAGAGAGAGAGGGAGGCTTGCCCAAAGACTATATATTTCTAAATTATGTTCATTTCCCAAGTTTTTTCCCACCATTTCATACCCTTCCCCACACAATGTCCTTATGATAAGACTGGGCGAGGGGGAGGTGTGTGCAGTGAATGTGTTAAGGGAACATTCAAACTGCACCTATATGGTCCTGGGTGATCCTTGTTTAGTTCTGTTACTGTTTATTGCTAAACAGATTCTTTCAACATTGGCTCAGAAAATATTTGAGCTTCTGCCCAATGCCACTTGCCAGAAAACCATATGGGGGCTGAGGAGACAGCAGCAGTCCTTGCTTATGAAGCCTATATTCAATGGAAGAGCAAATAGGGAACCAAGGAATGAAGGAGCCCTCAGTGTTGCTATAATCATCTCTTTATATCTGAAGAAGTCTGGTTTCTGGTATTCTCAATAGGCCATGATCATCTGCCTCATGCCATCTATACCTGTGTCCATTCAGGCCACAATAACAAAAGTATCATATCCTGAGTGACTACTGTGCAGGACAAATTTGTTGCCCACAGCTCTGTAGGCTGGGAAGTCCAAGATCAAGGTGCTGGCAGGTTCAGGGTCTGGTGAGGGCTCACTCTCAGATTCATAGATGGTGGTTTCCAGCTGTGTCCTCACATGGCTGAAGGGTTAGCTAACTTTCTGGCATCTCTGTTAGAAGGGCATTGTCTTCAACCATATGTGTTGCTACCAAGGAATACCTAAGGCTGGGTCACGTATAAGGTAAAGAGATTTATTTAGCTCACAAGTCTGCAAGCTGTACAAGAAGCATGGCACCCGCATCTGCTTGGCTTCTGGCGAAGGCCTTGGCTGCTTCTACTCATGGTGGAAGGGAAGGGGAGCCAGTTGTGTAGAGACCACATGGCAAGAGAGGAAGTGAGAGAGAAAGGGGGACGCTCCAGGGTTGTTGTAGCCACCAGTTTTCATGGGATCGAACAGAGCGAGAACTCACTCATGACCACAAGGCTGGCATCAAGCCATTCATGCAGAATCCACCCCCATGGTCCAAAGGCCTTCCATTAGATCCCACCTCCAACATTGGGGATCAGTTTCAACATGAGATTTAGGAGCACAAATATCCAAACTATGGCAGGCACTGAGGAGGCGGAGCCCTCATGACCTAATCACCCTTCAAATACCATCACATTGGAGATTAAGCTTCTTTTGCTTTTCTTTCCATTCCTTTCCTTTCCTCCCCCCACACTCTCTTCTTTCTCTCTCTCTCTCCTTCTTTGTTGGTGTCTCACTCTGTTGCCCAGGCTGGAGAGCCGTGGCACAATCATGACCCACTGCAGTCTTGAACTCTCAGGCTCAAGTGATCCTCTCACCTCAGCCTCCCAAGTACTGGAACAACAGGTGTGTGACACCACATCTGGCTATTTTTTTTTTTGCTTTTTGTAGAGACAAGACCTCTATGTTGTGCTCAAGCAATACTTCCACCTCAGCCTCCCAAAGAGTTGAGATTACTGGCATGAGCTACTGCGCTCAGCCATTGGAGATTAAATTTCAATACATGAATTTTGGGAGGACACAAACACTCAGACTGTAACAACCTGAGAAGAGAAAAGAGACATCTGTGCCAGGGATGGGAGGGCAGTGCCACAGCTGTGTCTATGGGCGCACAGGAGAGGCATCAGGCAGGGATCGCTCCTCCAAAGCCACCTTCTCTTGAAGCTCCTAGCAACACCCTGGGAGCAGGGAACCAGGGATGAGTGTTTTCTGCCCCCTCTAATTTCACTGCCGATTCTATTTTCATACTAGAACTCGGTGTGATTATTAAAATTATATCTCAACACCCAGGCCTATGCGATACCACGCCTGTGATCTTTCCCTTGCACTTCTGTGCTTCACAGAGAGGCATGGGCAGAAAGCAGGGTCCCAGGCAGGGCCAGGGCAGCTGACCCAGGGCCTACGGACATCCCCCCCACCTCTCAGGCATCCATCTTCCCCCCACCATGAACAAGACCGTCCCTCCCTTGTACCTGGACCACCAGCCTCTGAGTCGCTTTCCATTCCCCCTTCTGTCTTACTGCCCAGAGCTAAGTGGCCATCAAGTTCTGGCACAGCTGCTACAGAAATGTTTCCAGAAATGGTCCCTTCTTCCTTGTTCTGTTTGCCACCAGCCTGTCTAGGCTGCTTGTGTCGACTATAGCCTCTGTCTCTCCCAGCAATCATCTGGTGATTCTCCCAGCACACAAAATTGACCTTGGGGTTGATATATTCGAGTCACCATCACTATGCTGAATGAGAGGCTTGTCTAGAAAGAAGAGAGCATATGCCCAAGGGTCATCTGAGAGCAGAGAAACCTAGGGAAGGGGCTTTGAAGCGAGGAGACCAAAGGGATCAGACAGGGAGGGGTGACGGTGAAGCACAGAGTGGACCCACATTTCTGTGTACCTATTGGGGCCCAGACTAGGGTGAGGCAAGTGAGGCTTTTGCCTTGGGTGTCGGATTTAAGGAGGTGCCCCCAAACTCAACAATCAAGATAAATAAGATTTCGATGGAATATTTTTAACAAATCAAAATTTATACAAAAAGCCATGATGAGCAACATGTAAATTTTAAGTGAGATCACATAGGCAAAAGCTCCTAGCTCAGGACCTGGCACACAGTAGTTATTCAAGAAATCAAAAACAAGAATGGGAAAGTCATAATAACGCCAAATATGTCCAGCTTCCTTTTGAGGACTGCAGGCATCAACTCATGTGAGGTGGATACTCACAACAATGTATGAGGTGGATTTTAGTATCCCCATTTTATAGATGAGGAAAACAAAGCCATGCAAAAGTGAAAGGGTGACTCATCACACAGAAAGCCAGGGGCTAGAGCCAGAAATAAAGCCCAGATAATCTGATGCCATTCACCCATTTAGAAAGAACCACTAAATGCCTTTAACTCTCAGGGTGGAATTAAAAAGAATGTAAAAGTTTTCACTGTTTTTCTGAGTCTTCATGTTGGATTAATCTGAACAGAATAAGGCCAATGGAAGGCATTTCCCAAGACTAGTAAATAAGTAAGATTAAATAATATGAGAAGTCTCTCTGGGACTCAATGGCTCCACGATACCTGTTAAAAGCGGTGGAAGAAAAGTCATCTCCGCCAGGGTTTGACATCAGCCTAATAGGTGACACTATTGATTTGATTCACTGCTAGCCCCACGACAGCAGCCATCAGGAAAGAAGACGTTATCAGGCGAGCAGCAGGAGAGAGAAGGAACAGGAGGGCGTCAGTTGAACTTTCCTCAGTCCTGTGGGGGAGGGACCCACAGGTTTTCAATGACAGTCTCCCCCCGCCCCCCGGGCGTGGGGTGTTGGCCCATAAAGAGAAGACAGAGGATTTGTCAGCTCCAAAAAATGTCTATGATAAATACCAGGGCGTAATTTGGACGGAAAAAAATTATCTTTGAAAGGTAAAGCGTCACTTGCAGGCTTCTTAGCTTCCGTCTCTGTCGCAGAACCGTTTATTTCCTTCGTGGAACGAATCGGTTACTATTTCACTTGATTTCCTCACTTGCTGGCTTGTTCAACCCATCAGTGGTGTGCTGGAATCAGCATCTCTTCCCGACTCCCTTTTGGTGCTGGATGACTCGAAGTGGTCACGATAGGAATATTTACACCACGGAGATGGGCGGAGGCTACACGTCAGGCTCCTGGCCCTCACTCGCGCCCCCGAGCTCCTGGAGAAGGCACAGCCCGCCCGTCCGTTGCTCCGTCTCTGGCTCAGGGCCAGGCGCACAATGCCCGCTGGCTAAGCGTTTCCTGCCGTGATGGATGGGTGTGCTAGGGAGAGCCGCTCTTCCTCTGGAGACACTGTTTCGACTCGAGCCTGTCATGTTGATTCATTCCCTGCCTGGTATCCCACCCCAGAGCAGTCGGGTTGGAGAAGCCATAGTGTCCTCCAGAGGCTCGTGATCTGGGCGTGGGGTTTAGGGGAGGAGCCGGACAGATAACCAGCACGGTCAGTGAGTGGCAAGAGGGAGGGGCTTAGGGAAGCTGGCGATGAGATGGCAGGTCACGGCGTATCTCTGTCTATGTGCGGGGGATTATAACCCTCTGCGGTGTCAGTTCTGGTTTGGGCATGGTGATGCCAAACAGATGTGAACTCCAGCTGGGCCCCGGAGGGCACAGGCCCGAGTCCCATTCCCTGCCTGACCATTCCCGAGGTGTTCGGCCCTGGGCGCCTACCTCTCGGGATCCCAGTCTGCTCATACGAGATGAAGGAATAACAAAACTTACCCCGTGGGGGTTGTTTAGAGGGATAAATAACCGATGCAGATTGAGTAGGCATTGAATAAAGCACTCTTCGAATCAAACCACAACGTGATTGTCCAATATGTCGGAAGAAGAAATATTCTCTCCAATGTCATATATACAATTCCAGTGTCGGTGAGTTTTTCTTCCCTCTCTCGCATTCTCTCTCTCTTTCATTTCATCCCTCACCCTGCCTCTCCTCCTTTTCGTCTTCCCCTCTATTCTCTTCCCCCTCTCTTTCTTATGATCTTTTTTTTTTTTTTTGAGTTGAAGTCTCACTCTTGTCACCCAGACTGGAGTGCAGTGGCTGCTTCCAGCCACCACAGCCTCGACCTGCTGAGCTCCGGCGATCCTTCCGCCTCAGCCTTTCAAGTAGCTGGAACTACAGGTGTGCATTACCTCGCCCGGCTCATTTTGATTTATTGTAGAGATGAGGTCTCGCCAAGTTGCCCAGGCGGGTCTCGAACCCGCGGGCTCAGGCAATCCACTCACCTCAGCCTCCCAAAGGCGAGGGATTACAGGCTGAGCCACCGAGTCCCGCTTCTTATGATCTTAACAATAGCTAACATCTGTCGATCATTTACTTAGTGCCAGGTCCATCCCAAGTGCTTTACAAGTAGAACTTAGTCTGCATAACAATCCTGAAAGTTGATACTCTTATTATTATTCCCCATCTATGAATGAGACAACAGAGGGCAACATGTTCACTGTCACTTGATGATGTGGCAGAGCTGAAATTGGAACTCAGACACTCCGACTCATGCTTCCATGGTTTCGCCGCTTGCTACTTTTACCCGCCCAGTTTCCTCCCACCATCTTTCCATCAAATTTGCTGTTGATGTGAAAAGGAAATAGCTGAGTAGCTGAGGGCTGGGGCTAGGCGGGAAATGGGACCCCCAGCCCAGGGCTGCGGGTGGGTATGAGGACTAGAGAAGACAATGAAGTCCAAAAGGCCTGGGAGAGCTTTTCCTTTGGATGGGAGGGCAGGCGGGTAGGCTTCTTTCCCCATTCTCCCTTGGGTACCAGCGGCAGCTGAGGTGAGATGCTGACCATTCCTTTCCCTAATGAGGGAGGCTCGGGAAAGAGCAATTAACAGCATCAGCTTTTATTTTCTCCCAGGAGGGGCAGGGCTGATCTCATTTTCTCCCTCTCGCCCAGGCAGGCTTTTCTTTTGTTAATTATAGAAGTATGTCGGGAGTGTCAACAGCAGGAGTGACAAACCTTTAACAGAACCCTCCAAATGAAGGGCCCACATCCCTGCCCTTCCTCTGGGGCTTCTAGTCTGTATTCTTGGAGACACCAAGCTCCCCTGGGTCACTGCGGGACCACCAACCTTGCTACTCTCAGCCAGTCTGTGAATGACAGCCAGAGTGAGCTCTCTAAAAGGCAGCTGGGAATGCACTTCTTCTCTGAGGCCAAGGATAAAATCCAAACTCCCTGACTGTATCCACTGCTCTTCCCAGGCTGATCCCCTTCACCAGTTTCCCTCTCCCCAGGCATCAGCCTCACCAAACTGCCTACAGGCTAAAACATGCAATTGGCCAGGCGTGCTGGCTCACGCCTATAATCCCAGCACTTTGGGAAGCTGAAGTGGGAGCATTGCTTGAGCCCAGGAGTTCGAGACCAGCCTAGACAATACAGCAAGACCCCAACTCTACAAAAAATTAAAAAATTAATGAGCATCGTGGTGCACACCTGTAGTTCCAGCTACTCCAGAGGCTGAGACGGGAGAATCACCTGAGCCCAGGAGGTTGAGGCTAGGGTAAGCCATGATCGTGCCACTGTGCTCCAACCTGGGTGGCAGAGTGAGACCCTGACTCAAAAAACAAACAAATAGAAACCTCAAGTCAGAAACATACAATCATTTGCAACATAAGAAGAGATATATATTTGGTCTCTGCCCCTGGTTTTTGGCACAGAGCTTCTAAAACCCTTGTAACTTACTGAGTGATACAGGTGATGGGAGAATCTTTTGTTATAAAATATTTGGTTTTGTTCCTGACATCTATCATAAGAGATTTTGAGATTCTTGGACTCTTCAGAATAATGAGTGCCTCTTTGTATATTAATGAGACTTTAGTGACTGGGAGTTTCTAGATAGCTTTGGGGTGGGGGCTGGGTGTTGGAGGAACCAACCATGTGATTGGAGGGTTGGAACTTTCAGCCCCATCCCCAACCTTGCAGGGAGGAAAAGGAGACTGGAGATTGAACTAATCACTGACAGCCAATGATTAAATGATTATGCCAATGTAATGTAACCTCTAGAAAAACTCTACACAATGGGATTCAGAGAGTTTTTGGGTTG
Source organism: Carlito syrichta (assembly GCF_000164805.1). Lineage (NCBI taxonomy): Eukaryota > Metazoa > Chordata > Mammalia > Primates > Tarsiidae > Carlito > Carlito syrichta. Next base: position 277,250 of record NW_007248104.1, read on the forward strand.
ATGAACACACCCATGAATGGGGGTATGGTGTACCCCAACTCTATGCGGACAGAAGCACCTGCACTCAGGACCACTCCAGACTTCACCCTACATACATCTTCATCTGGCTGTTTATCTATATCCTTTATAATAAGTCAGTAATATCAAATAAAATATTTTTCCGATTTCTGTGAGCCATTCTGGCAAATTGTTGAACTTGAGGAGGGGGGTAGTGGGAACTTCCAATTTAAAGCTGGTTGGTCAGAAGTATGAGTGATCTGAGATCTGCAATTGACATCTGAAGTAGGAGCAGTCTTAACCCAAGGGATTTGCACTCATGGGGTAGTTAGCATTAGAATTGAATTGAATTGTAGGTTACCCAGTTGGTATCCAGACAGTGGGAGGATTGGTTGGTGCTGGAGGATCCCTGCTCCCACACATATTTGGTGTCAGAAGTGTGAGTAGAAAAACAGTGTTTTTAAGTTACTCTCTCTTGCTAGCATCTTGGCCTTTGCAATATCCATCTTCTGTGTGTGTGCAACAATTCACTTACCCTCCATATTCTACTTGATGTTCTGACCTTGGTTGGGAATCACCTCCTCCTAGAAGCTTTCTCTCACTTCTTAGATGGAATCAGGTCTCCCTGTTGATTATATTTTTTCTGAATCCTCTACATTTTTCCATCTCCACACTTTTCATGGTTTACAAAAGTACTTTTTTGTGTGTTACAGCCCCAAAACTCTGCACTAGAAACTGTGGCTTCCTGAGAGTTATAGTATATATATAGACAATACAAAGACAAAACTGGTTCATCACAAATTTTATCCTCTTTGTGTAGTCAAACACCTCCGGGGTTAGAGCACAGGGACACCGCAATCGTATCTTAAAGAATATTTCAAGTTGATATCACAGAAGTAAAAAGTAGAACAGAGGATACTGGAAAGGACTGGGGAAAATGAGTAATAGGAAGAAATTTGTTAAGAAGGATACACAATTACTGCTAGATAGGAGGAATAACTCCTAGTGTTCTATATCAATGAGGATGACTATAGCTAAGAATAATAGTGTGTATAGTATAAATAGAAATACATTTTATGCCATATGAACAATTTTTTTGAAAAAATATAATGAAATATTTAATTATTATCTTAGTTCTTGTGCTTTCTGGAAATAAGTAGTAATGAGAGGTAGCATTACCTGATTGCTAATGGAGAGTGGAAATTATCTGTTGCTCAAATGGAAATGAGTATTATAAAAAACTTTGAGACTGTTAACAGACCTGAGACATTCTATGGATATTTTGTAAGTGCTACATATTTTCAAAATTGTGTCCTACATTTATAACATTACTGATTATTAAATATGTAACCCCTTCTTTTAGATTATTCCTCTCTTTTAAATCTAAAGGGTATATTATCTATGCCATTTATTCTTTTGGATAAATATGTTGTTCATAGGTGCTTGAAATCCAGTCTATCAGTCTTCCTTTAAATTCTAACATATTTTTAAAGGACTTTAAAAGATCAAAACAAACAAACAAAATCAAGACCAATAGCATATAGTTCCAAATAGCTAGGAGGATATTGAATGTTCCTAATACCCGTCCTTTCCAGAGTTACTGCATCCCCATGACCACATGTAAGCAGCACCTCCAGGTGTCTTCCTGTCATCCTAGGCTTTCTGGAGCCACATTCTGCACACTGTCTTTGAGCACTGCAGGTTATCTCACCGAGGTGCCTGTGTCCCTGTTGGGACCATGCAAATCTAAAGTTGGTCAAGATAAGAAGGGTTCACAAGGACACCCCAGAACCATTAGCTTTACTAATAGAAGGAATAAAATATGAAGAACTGCACGGTCCAGGTACCCAAAGCATCTTGCCTCAAGGCTACTTTCTAACAGTGGTATAGATGGAAAGAGAGAGCAAGTTTCAGTGGAAATGGGAGGAGTAGAAATCACTGGAGAAAGGAAGGGAGGATCTCCCCAGAGAATCAGAAACACCTTGAATGAAGTGGACAGAGAAAGTTTGGAGCACTGGGGGAATGGAAAGGTAGCAACCAGAGTTGGAGGCTGGAGGCAGCACCAGGTGAGGTTGGAAGGGAGGCCAAGAGTCAGACCATGCAGAGAGGAACTTAGTCTGTTTCTTAAGTACCCCTAGGAGTTTTTTCTTGTTGTTGGGCAAAGCTATGACAAGATCACGATTTTATTTTCTCTGGTCACTCTGCCTCTGTGTGGAGAATGGATTGTAGATGAAGCTATAATGGGTATGGTGAAATTGTAATGACCCTGGCAGGGGAGGTTCATGGCTTTGACCCTGGTGGTGGCAATGGAAGTTGAAAAAATGAGTGATTTAAAAGATAGTTAGTTGACAAAACCTGGGATTTCTGCATCTTCATATCCATGAGGCTAGGGGCGTATGGTAGATTGAGTCATTGGCTGCCAATTTGTAATCCCTTCATTATCTATACGTTGCCATGATCTCATTGAGTGTGGAGTTGGCACTCCATTCTTTGCATTGGGGTTGGCCATGTGACTTGTGGTGGCCAATGGAGTGTGGAAGAGGTGACACATGCCAGCTCCAACTCTGGGTCTTAAGGGGGTCCACCTGCTTCTCTTGGTCCTCTTTTGCTCCTTTCATGGCCTGGAGGAATGTTTCCTTGCGTTGCTATTGGTCCTTTGGTTTTGTATGTATGTATGCACATGAAGCAGAATGATTCCAGCCTTCCTTTCTCTTTCCTCCCCTCGCATCCCCTGACCCTTCTCCCTTCCCTTCTTTTCCCCACCCCTCCTTCATCACTTTCTCTAAGGAAAACCAGCTACCATATTGTGAGAACATTAAGGCATCCCATGCATAGGCCCACTGCATAGGTAAGAAACTAAGGTCTTTGGTCCACAGCCAGTGAGGACCTGGGTCATACCAACAACCATGGGATTCATCTGGAAAGCAAATCCTTCCCTGGACAAACTTTCAGAAGATAACAGCTACAGATGACAGTGGGACTGCAACCCCATGAGAGAAACTGAACAGAACCACCTGGCTAAGCTGCTCCCAGATTCCTGACCCACAGAAATTGTGAGGTCATAAACAAAGAGGGAGACAATGGGTGGTGAGTGAATCCATTTCTGTCCTGCTGCTTTTCTATAGTTCTTATAGCACAAAGCTGAAAGGAGTTGGAAATGATTTGTAGAGGACACCTCCCTTTTTCTGTTGTTTTTCTTTCCAAAATTGGGGTCGAGAAACAGAAAGTCAGCTCCCGTGGGATGGGAGTGCTACTGCTTCAGTTGTGGTGTTTCAAATGAAATTTGGGAACAAGGAGAGTAGAAGTTCTACCTGTGACTAGTTCCCTTGTAAATAAGCCAGTCACAAAGACATCTACATCATCAGTCAACCATTTAATTTCTAAAGAGGATATTAATTTAAGAACCTCCCCACTGGCCAATTGTATGGCTGTGCAGAGATGAGGAAGGATTTACAGTCTCTTAATTTTTCTAAGTGGCACATTTTCCTTCATTCCTTTTCAAGAGGAGAGGACCAAAATGCCATCATAATATTTCATGTCATATACTTGAATATCTGCCACAGGAACATATTACTTTTCCCCCCTAATTAAATGGGGAGTGCAAGTCCAGGTTTTATGTTCTCGTAAAACACATCCATCACATCAAAAGCTTTTTTTGAGCTGCTTTCCAGTGGGAAGTAAACCAGCATTCATTGGTGACCTATTGGGTGCCATATGCTTTATATATATTAACTGTTTTATGTGCTTACAACAGCCCAGTGATGGAGGTCATTCTTATGATGTCTATTTTACAGAAGAGATTCACAGAAGTGATTTGCCCAGGAGAGTGTTTGAGATTTGAATCCAGGACTCTGGTTTCAGAGTTTTTTTCACGTTAATTAATCACCCACTCCTGCCCCAATTTAGGAAAGACCAATTGACCCTTCAAGACCAACATTTAACTTTCCTTTATTAGTTGGTTCCTTGACCCAGTTAAAAAGAAAGTTAATTCCAAAACTTATAGGCACTTACACAGTGCCTAATTGTATTTTAATATTTGATGTGCTCAGAAACATATGAAGAATTAGTGCTAATTCTGAGATGATTATCACATTCTGGCATGTCATATGGTATGTGAACAGTGGCCTTCAGGACATTCTTGAACTTTTCCTTCTAATTATCACAATGGGGATGTGGATATGCTACTATTCAAGGAGCCTGTCAGAACTTCATTTTTTGTCATTAAAAAAATGATTTTGGAGAAAATAGATCTGGCTTTTCTGAAGATGTTGGTTGAATGGCTAATATTCAGCCTACTGAATGGCTGACCTCTGTCCAGATGTAATATGGGTGGTAGGGACAGCTTTAGTCAAGATTTGGTTTTACTTTGTTTTCTAATTTCAATTAAACTTTTTTTGGGGTGGGTGGAGGATTGTTTTTAGATTCACATTCAGCTGTAAGAACTAATAGATAGCAATAGTATGTATTAATATCCTTTATCCCCTTTCCTGTACTGGAAACCCCTTGCAAAACTAAGGACAATATCACAAACAGGTAACCAATTAAGGAATTTTGATTACAAGGAATGGAATCAACCAAAGAAAGCTTAAACAAACAAAAAAAAAATTGGAAGTGTAGCTAATACCTACTGTTACCTGATTGCCATCTTCCATTTTTTTCTCTTCTCTTTCTCATCCCGTCACGTGACTCTGGTGAGGCTGTCAATCAAAGACCTTGCTCTCATTGCCATAGGGTTGGTCAGATGACCTAAGCCCAGCCAACCACAGTAAGCCATTTTCCTGCTAACAGGGATTCATGGTGGGTGAGTAGGTGAGTACATTTTCAGTTCTGGCCTAAAGACCTTCCCTGGGGTATCTGATGTGGAGCTGGAGAAGGGGCTTATTTCTGGGGACCTGGAGCTGGACCCATGAGGACTGGTTCTTTTAGTCTTCTTCTTAACACATGGAAAAATCCTACCTATAGGCAAAGAGAATGAAGCCCACATGCAGAAGTAGGTGGACTAGAAAGGTGGAAATTTGACACTGTTTCCTCTCTGGGCCTAGTTGTACCTGAGATCATCTCCTTTTATCTACTTACTGGTATGTAATAAATCTTACAATGCATATTTACAGTATGCAACATAATATTATATATAATATATGTGTATATATATGTATATAATGTTACTATAGTGGAACAAATGAACATATCTATCATCTTATATAGTTATCCACTTTTTCTCCCTGTGGCAAGATCAGCTATAATCTTTCTACTCCAGGGGACAACAGTCCATTCCCAAAGGACCTTTTTAAAATTTAATTTAATTTTAAATTATAGGGTCCATGTGCAGGTTTATTACGCAGGTATATTGTGTGATGGTGAGATTTGAGATTCTAATGAGTCCACTCTCCAGATGCTAAGCATGGTACTCGAAGAGGGGTTTTTCAACTCTTTTCCTCTCTTCTGCCTCCTGCTTTTAGTAATTCCTAATGTCTGTTGCTCCCATCCTGATTCCATTGTGTGCCCAGGTTTTAGCACCCATTTATTAGTAAAAACATGCAGTGTTCAGTTCTTTGTAATAATTCACTCAGAATGGTGGCCTCTAGCTACATCCATGTTGCTGCAGAGGACATGATTTCACTCTGTTATATGGCTGTGTGGTATCCTGTGGTGTATATGTAACACATTTTCATTATCTAGTCCACCACTGATGGGTACCTAGATTGGTTCCATGTTTTTGCTATTGTGGATAGTGCTGTGGTAAACATGTGAGTGCAGGTGTCTTTTTGGTAGAGTAATTTATGTTCCTTTGGATCTATACTCAGTCGTGGGATTGCAGGGACTAATAGTCAATCTGAGAAATCTCCAAACTGCTTTCCACAAGGGTTGAACTAGCTTGCATTCCCATAAACAGTGTACAAACATTCCCTTTTCTCCACAGCCTCGTCAACATCGGTTTTTTGACTTTTTAATAATGGCCTATGTGACTGGTGTGAGATGGTATCTCATTATGGTTTTAATTTGCGTGCCTCTGATGATTAGTGATGTTGAGAATTTTCTCATATGATTGTTGGCTGTTTGTATGTCTTTCTTTGTGAAGTATCTGTTTATGTCCTTTGCCTTCTTTTTAGTGGGATTTTTTGTTTCTTCCTATGGATTTCTTTGAATTCTTTTTTTTTTTTTTGAGTTGGAGTCTCACTCTGTCGTCCAGACTGGAGTGCAGTGGCACGCTCCTGGTCACCACAGCCTTGACCTGCTGGGCTCCGGCAATCCTTCCACCTCAGCCTTCCAAGTACCTGGAACTACAGGCACTCACTACCATGCCTGGCTAATTTTTGATTTATTGTATAGATAAGGTCTCGCCAAGTTGCCTGGGCTGGTCTTGAACCCCCGGGCTCAGGCAATTCACTCACCTCAGTGCAGGATTACAGGCTGAGCCACTGAGCCTGCCCTTCTTTGAATTCTTTATAGATTCTGGAATTAGAACTTAGTTGGATGTATAATTGGCAAATATTTTCTCTCATTCTGTGGATCGTCTCTTTATTCTGTTGATGTTTTCTTTTGCTGTGCAGAAGCTTTTTAATTTGCTTTTGAGGACTTGGTCATGAATTCATTGCCTAGGCCACAGTCCAGGAGAGTGCTTCCTAGGTTTTCTTCTAAGATTTTTGTAGTTTAGAGTCTTATGTTTAAGTCTTTAACCTATTTTGAGTTAATTTTTATGTACGGTGATGGTAGGAGTCCAGCTTCATTCTGCAAATGGTTAGCCAGTTTTCCTGGCACTATTTACTGAGTAGGGTGTTCCCTCCCCCATATTTGCTTTTGTAGACTCTGTCAAAAATTTGTTGGTTGTAGGTGAGTAGATTTATTTCTGGGTTCTCTATTCCATTCCCTTGGCCTATATGTTTATTTATGTAGCAGTATCATGCTGTTTTGGTTATAGTAGCCTTGTAGTAAAGTTTGAAGTCTGGCAATGTGATGCCTCCAGCTTTGTTCTTTTTGCTTAAGATTGCTTTGGCTATTTGGGCTCTTTTTTGCTTCCATAGGAATTTAAATATTGTCTTTTCTAGATCTGTGAAAAATGATGTTGGTAGTTTGATAAAGATTCTGTTGAATCTGTAGATTACTTTAGGCTGTATGGACATCTGAACAATATTGATCCTTCCAACCCATGAGCATGGAGATATTTTTCCATTTGTTTGTGTCATCTTTGAATCTTTTCAGCAGTGAGGGGAGTTCTCATACCAAAGGAAAAGGAAATAATTTAGCATCATATCAACTGTGTGTTTGATACTCATTTTTTGTGCAACTTGGTACAAATTACCTCACCCTTCTAAGCCTCAATTTCCTTAAGCTGAAATGATGATAATAATAGCTACCTCTCAGTATGGATAAAATAGGATAACATATAGAGAGTACTCACTGCCTCGACTCTCTTAGGGACTGAATACAGAATAGCCACTGCTATTTCTACTAACTGTTTCATATAAAGTCAATTTACTTGACTTCTCCAGGCTTTAGTTTCCTCACCTGTAAAATGAATGTAAGGAGAGGGTTGTTGTGAGGATTAAGGAAAATGGAATTTTTAAAGCCCTTGGCCAGCCACATTGCTTTCCTTTTCAATGTTCCCTTTTCTGCTCTTCACTTCCTGATCTTCTTTTGAATGATCACTTTGTTTAAGGGCCAGCAGAGAGTGACATTGGGTATAAAGAATATAAGATATAAACTGCATGTTTCTCTTTCTTAAAATGAAGACAACCACTTCCACTACACTGGGTTGGCTAGTGTATTAGTTATCTGTTGATGTGTAAGTTTTAATTCTCGAACTTAAAAGCCTAAAATTATGAGCATTTTTTATCTCAATGAGTCTGTGGGGAAGAATTTTGAAACAGCTTAGCTCCAAATTTATCTCTGGCTCAAAGTGTCACTTGAACTTGCAGTCAATCTTCCGAAGGTCAAACTGAGACTGGAGGACCCACTCCCAAGGTGGTTCATTTACTTCATGCTAGTCCTGGATGTTGGCAGAAGACCTCACTTTCTTACCTTATGCCCTTAGTCATAGGGCTGTCTGAGTATCTTCACAGTGTGGTAGCTGGGTTCTTTTAGAATGAGTGACCCAAGTGAAAACAAGGGAAAACCACAGTAACTTTTATGACCCAACCTCAGCAATCACACACCATCGTTTCAGAACGACCCTAAGGATTTCATAGATCTGCCCATTGAATAGGGAATTGGACTACAGAAGGATGTGAATACCAGGAGGAAAGAGTCATTGGGGGCCATCTGGGAGGATGGCTAACAGAACCAGATACAGTAGTGTCTGTAAGCTTATGGACCAGAGAGGTACCTAGAAGACACTCAATTCCTTACTTCACTCCTTAACTTTATTTAATGACAATCTCTATATTTATCTATCTATCTATTTATTTATTTATTTTGAGTTGGCGTCTCACTCCATCACCCAGACTGGAGTGCAATGGCCGCTCCCGGCCACCGCAGCCTCCACCTGCTGGGCTCCAGCGATCCTTCCGCCTCAGCCTTCCAAGCAGCTGGAACTACAGGCGCGCGCCACCACGCCCAGCTGATTTTTTGATTTATTGTAGAGATGAGGTCTTGCCAAGTTGCCCAGGCGGGTCTCGAAACCGCGGGTTCAGGCAATTCACTCACTTCAGCCTCCCAAAGCGCAGGATTACAGGCTGAGCCACCGAACCCGGCTGACAATCTCTATATTTAAATTGCTCAGTCCCACCTGTGCACATATGTTTGTTGCAGCTCTAATCACGATAGCAAAAACATGGAACCAACCCAGATGTCCACTGGAAGTGACTGGATAAATAAATGTGGTACATATGCATGATGGAATACTAAGCAGCCATAAAGAAGAACAAAATCATGTTCTTTGTAGAAACATGGGGGCAGCTGGAGACCATCATTCTAAGTGAACTATCACGGAAACAAAAAACTGGATTCTAAGTAAACTATGACAGAAGCAAAAAACATGTTCTCACTCATAAACGGGCCCTAAACATTGGGCATGTGAGCACAAAGATGGGAACAGCGAATGCTGCTAAAGAAGGGAGGGAGGGTGGGGGATAAGGGGCACACAGCCACACACTGGGTGCCAGGCCCACTGCTAGAGGGAGAGAGGGCCCACCGGGAGCCCAAACCTCACTTGCACATAATTTGCTTAAACAGCAAATCCTCACATGGACCCCACAACTCTAAAATAAAAAAATAAGCCGGGCTCGGTGGCTCAGCCTGTAATCCCGCGCCTTTGGGAGGC